>NW_027526385.1:41248570-41399103 GCF_048455015.1 Haemaphysalis longicornis | reverse complement strand
TGTGCACGCCTTCGCGGCTGGTGGAGTGTACGTTGTCTAAAGGCCGACTTTATAGCGTTGTGGCGACTAAAATGAAAACGAAACGAAGCCACCAAGGGGGCACAATATCGAGCCGCGCACGTAGTCTCTGGCGTCATTAGCATCGTCTGCGGAGCAGAGGGAGACAATGACGTGGAAGCGCCGCAAAAGTACTTTTCAGGTATCGCTTTCATTTTTTTGCAGGGAGTTCGCAGGTGGAGTCCGAGCACGTCGAATGCAGCTTCTCGCAGAATGACATCGAGAGCATTATGGAAGACGCGGGAGACGCAGATTCTCACCACAGCATCGTGGATGAAGGTGACGAGTCGATAGTAAGTGCACGAAGTGTTGTTTAGAGAATCCACCAAGTGCAAACCTTTTCAGACAGGAAAGCTGCGTGACTTTGGTGGCGTTGGTGGCCCCCCGAGAAGTTGGGGGAACCCAAACACAACGTGCTGGAGCGCCGCGAGTTTTAGAGGGGCTTCCCCAATAGCCCAGAACCGGCTTGCGTTGCTCGGGTCGGCTCCGGTGTTGGGAACTTTAGGCTAGGCATCGTGGCGGGCATATTTGATCGCCGTTATCTGTACACCTTCGAACGACAATCCCTAACACAACTTTTCACCATACTATTATCCTCTTTCTCGCATGTGGAACTTTATTTTCGCGATCATTGCTATTTGAGCGATTGGTGACCAAATCATCTGCTGTGGCCTGCTTTGATTCTTCCGCGCAGGTAGCGCCATCCTTCGGCCACTCACCGCACCACGCGGCGCGGTGCCGGGTCGGGCGTCGAACCTCTGCGGCCGGTCAGCGTAGGCTTAGCATTGCGGAAGATATCTGTTCACCCCTTTTAAAATCAGCGGTGATAACAATCCCTAGCACAAATTTTCACCACATTAGCATCCACTTTCTCGCATGTGAAACTTCTTTTTGGCGATCAGATTGATTTTGGAATAGGTGTAGAGGCCACAAGCTCAGAGATCGTCGTAGTTGATAGGGTGGATCGGGAAACGAGCCGCAGCTTCCGCTTCAGCCGTGGTCACGCGCCGCCTCACTGGCTGCGAGAGCGAGGCAAGGAACGCAAGCTCCTCTTGGGGCCAGCTTTGCGGTGCCCGCTATTTCGGCAGAATAGCGTGCCCGATGAACGCAAACCCAATCTTCAAGGACGGCTTGGGTTCTGCGCATGCGTAGTACGGCGCCCGAAGCTATTTGGACAACCCACCCCCCATTCGACGTATCGTTAAAATGCACCCAACGGATGTGTGAAAGCTTCTATCAAGGATGCCTTTGCATTTAACTCAACATTTAACTCAATAAAGGACGTGTGCAGATTTCAGAGCAAATTGCTTGCCATAACTCCGTCTGTACGTCACGATCTAGCTTCGATACCGCAGCAGTCCCTTCTTACGAAGGTGTCAAAGTTATGAGAAGGTAATTTCAGCCTTTTCATCAATTGGTAAATACGCGTATGTAGGTCTGTTAGGGCAACATTATAAATTTACTCTAGTGAACATCAAGAAAAGAGGAATCCGCAATACCTTCGTATTCCCACTATGCATTCGACGGGCAACGGTCGGAGCTGTTGGAGGGCAGTTCCGTAAGAACGTTTTTTGCACTGGTATAAAACCATCACGGGGTTCTGAAAACGACATGGAGGTATGGAAGCGTACATTAAATAGGCAAAATAGCGAACGTGTGTATCGTTCTGTTTCAAGGGCTGTTCAAGTGATTGCTTCGTCTGATGTTCAAATTAAACAGCCCGCAGGCACACAACAGGGCATGAAGCTTGGTGAAGACAAGAAGGAAGCGCCGGTGAAGAAGACTTCGAGTCCTGCACGTCGGCGGCCCGCCTCGAAAAGGGGCGGTCAAAGCCGCATCTCCATCCGGACCCTCGAACTATCACCGGCCGTGTTATTTTCATGGGTCAGGGAGACGCCGTGTCCGTTGTGTAAGTTGTATTTGCCGTTTCAGCTTTTAAAGGCGATAGTCTTCCTTGGCCTACGTAAAGGGGCACTAAAAGGCGAAAACAAGCTGGTCTGTATCGATACATTATAGTGCGGAGAATATAAATACAGCATTCTTGCAACTAGCAGTTGTTCGATAGGGCGGAAAATGTCAGAAACGTGGGAACGGGTGTCGATGCCCCGTACGCTTTTGAGTACTACGGTTTGTGACGCCACAAAAGTTTTGAACGGCGTGAGCTCGTTGGAGAAGCATACATAAAATGTCTTCTTGACATAAACAGTTCTTAGGGGGTTGAGCACGTAAAATAAGTGTGAATCAGAACTTTATGTGAGCTCGTCTTATTTACAAAACACAGGCTACATAAGCTGCTGCTTCCTTCGCGCTTCAGAGTCGGCTACCATGTTTTCAGTTTCGCTTCGAAAGAGACGTACTCAACATTGGTGCGCAATGGGCGAAGGCAGTAATCGACGACGGTGAACGCCCCAGCTTCTGCAAGGAATAAACCAATCTTTCGTTCTCAGCGTGGATGTTGCTATCGGCAAAGCGTACCCTCGCCCGTTTCGAACCTTGTCGCCCGTGAAAGATAAGGGGTAATTATCTTGTTCTCTACCGGTCGCCGCGAGCCGCTGTTGATAATCCGTACGCGTCGCATAGCCCACGCTTGGGCCCGAAGGAGATAATGTTCCGAGGCCGTAATATGTGGCCGGTGGTTTATGCAGGGAGCGCACGAAAACGTCTTCACTGTCAGCTTATCGAGTTCGACTGCTCGAAGCGGAGAGCACGGTCGCAACTGATCGCATTTCACTGCACACGGTTTACCGCAATGGGAAAACGCCAGCGCGGCTAGAGCGGCGTCGGAGAAAGCTCGCGCTCCGTTCCCGCTTCACGTATCATCTCGCAGGTGTGTAGTCTTGGGTTGATGCGGTATTGTTGCCATGAGCATAACTGATACGTCAAAAAGCATTTCTAGTTCCGTCGGGGACAAAGGACAAATTATAAAAGTTCAAGCTAGCACTCTCGGCCAGGGAAACGTTGTTGGCGCCAGCCATGGCTTGCAGGCGTAAAAGCAGTAAAAGTTACCTTTGCCAGCGTGAGAGTGCCTAGACCGCATCGGTGCTTCGCTCCTACTTTGTGACGTAATGGCTACGTCACGAAAAATTGAACGGGAAAAGGGAGAGAGAAAGGCCAAATTTATTTACTTATTTCTCATCAAATTATACATCGTTTCTCGTCGAACAAAAGCCGAGAAGGATACGAAACGAACGATATTTCAGTTATTCAGTTAAAAGAAAATTTCAGTCACCCTTTAGAGTCGTTTTAAACGTGTGGTGTGAATTTTGGTTTGTCTGTCTTTCCCGCGATTTAGCCGCCTCGCCAATTGTTAAAACAATTCTTGAACGAGACGTTTATATAGCCAAAGCATTTCCAAAATAGTAAAACATGGTGGCAATTAATGGTCATATTTGTCAACATTGCTGAACAAAAACAAATTTTAAGCGTATTTGCGGATGGAAGCGAAAATCAAAAGCGCCCGTGTGTTCAAGATTTCTGCGCACGTTAAAGATCTCCAGGTGGTCAAATTATTCCGGAGCCCTCCACTGCGGCGCGCCTCGTCGCCTGCGTTGCGTCAGCGCGTTAAACCCTAAATCAATCAATCAATCAATCAATCAATCAATCAATCAATCAATCAATCAATCAATCAATCAATCAATCAATCAATCAATTAATCGATGGCTCAATCAATGACTCAATCAATGACAATCAATGAATGAATCGAAGCAGATTTGAGGCAAAACATCAATACGTAAGTGATATGTGCAGTGTTCCTGTATTAAAAGTACATGGCTGCTTGATTCTTGTGTCAAATTAAAAGGAAATGTGTGCCTTGAAAAATGTCTTGACCCAAAAATACAAATAGTATCGCGAGCGATACTAGCCCTCCTGGCGGCATTCCAAGAAATCCAACAATAACGAAATGTTCCAGTAGAGGGCGCGCGAGCAGTGGAATGCGGCGAAGTTGAATGGACTTGAGCAAACCTCCACCCTGTTTATCGTAGGAGGAGCGGGACGGGAGGGGAGGAGCGTGAGAGGTGAGCGGAAATAAAGAAGACATGAATTTACCCGGCAGGGGCGGCAGACAATTATCACCTTTTGACGACACTTGCAGCGAAGTGAGCAGATACGCCGCCATTTTTTTTTGCCTGGGTAATGTCTTTTTTCCACTAGTGGAAGTTTACCACGGAGCATAATGCCGGGACTGCATCTCTTAGAATTTGTGCTGGGACAAATTGTTATCCTGTACCAACTGTGATGAGATGGAGGGAGGTGTGGTCCAACATCAGCGCTTGTAGTTGGTGGTTAGCCGAGATACGAAGGCCACGTTTCCGGAGAGTCGTTTTCTGTTGTGGTGAAGTCCAGGGCAGGTTCACAAGGGATTTCGAACACCTCCAAATAATGCCGGTACGTTACACTGTAGGCAAATAGACGGGTATTTAGTGAAGTTTCTGTCGTAGACACCGCGTATGCAAGATGGGAGAGTTTTGCATTGCAAACTCGTCCCCGAGTTTTGCAAAAACGATTTCGGCGTTAGAGTATTCTGAATATTTGTGTTTGGGTTGCTAGCGGGATGCTTTGAAAATAAGATATTGTATTAACTCCGCAGTGTGACAATGCGCAATAGCCAGAAAAAGCTCAACAAAAGTGTCAAAGTTGTCAGCGGTAATTTTTTTGTATGTCGGTAACCATAGGTCGGCAAAACAGAAAGAACTCACTCAAACTCAATCACAATTTTTTTCATTCACGCTGTACTCAATCAAACTCACTCAAAAAGTTCGTCTGTTCACAAAATCACTCGTACTCACTTATCAAATACTCATTTGTAATCGTACTCACTTGTACTCAAACTCATTTGTCCTCACGAGTATTCGTACTCAATCTGTACTCATCAGTACTCACTCTGTACTCATCAGTACTCAATCTGTACTCATGGGTACTCAATGAGTACTACTGCTCATGAGTACTACTCATTCTGCACTCATGAGTACTCAATCTGTACTCATGAGTACTCAATTTGTATTCTCACGAATAATCAACTTATCTGCACTGTTAGCTAGGTCGTAGCTCGAATGAAAAACTAAGTAGAAAAAATAAATTGTTTAATTGATTAGAAAAACACAGGTTACATATAAATCAGGACAGAGGAAGAAAACGTCTGACGCGGTGCACTGTCGTTGGGCGACTTACTGCGCGAAGGCAAGTACATGTGAGAAAGCGAAACGGAACGTAAGCACTCGCGTTGCGTCTGGCGTCTCCTCTTGTTCTCAGGCCGGGTCGGGCTCAGGGGAGCTCGGGGCTTGTCGGTGCAGCCGTGGCCGTAAACTGCGTTTTTCTGCGTCTTCGGGTGGCAGCTTTTGTCGTCCGTTTTCTTGTTTGCACTACTGTTTGCACTACTGTACTCAGGAGTGCATATACTCAAGAGTGCAAGCACTCGCAAAAACAGTATTCATGAGTATTGTACTCATGAGTGCTGTGTACTCATGAGTACTGTGTACTCATGAATACTGTGTACTCATGAGTACTCATACTCATGAGTACTCAAACTCATGAGTACTCATACTCATGAATACTGTACTCATGAGTATTCATACTCATGAGTACTGTATTCACGAGTAGTGGGCTTACCCCTGTACTCACTCGTCATCGTACTCACTGTTTTTTTTGTGGGTGTGTGATCACTCATCATCGTACTGACTCGTGAGTTTGAGTACAAATGAGTACAAAGGAGTGTACTCGCGAGTGAGTACGCCGACCTATGTCGGTAACAAATTGCGACTTTTGAAATTGGTTTAAGGAAATACTGCAATCACAGGGATGAGTAGGGTTAAATTATTTAGAAAAGCATGTGACATTTATACTTTGTGCACCATTTGTGGGCACATGGATGTGGATTTTTAATGTCAGCAACTAATTTTTTTGAAAAAAGTGATTTGCGGTTCAGGGCGATAAAATAGGGGCGCACCGATTGCGATCTGCGCATTACTTACTGATTAAGATACTGTGGATATTATTTTGAAATGTATGTTACCTGCGGAGCCGCGCACTCGTGGAGGCCTTAGTATTTAAGATAACCAAGTGCTTGTGCTAGTTGGGAAGAAGGGTAGCATTAAAGTAAATCTTTCAGCGAACTGCTGCATTTTCTGCTCATTTGCTGCAACATGTTCCTACTTGACTCGAAATGGATGATTATCATTCAACGTAACATTCCTCACGGGGCATGTTCGGGGACAGGATGCATAATTAATTACCCAATTACAAATTCTAAAAATGTGAGCTTTTCAAAGTACTTAGCTAAATAAACCTTCATAGAGAAATGTGATGTGTAAATCTAGGTACGCGGTGCTGTTCCGACCACTAGAAGTCCCAGGTTTTCTGAATAGGCTACTTCATTTAGGCAATAAAAAAAGGTCAATGTAAATATTGAGACTCACAGAAAAAAGACACGATTTGACCTAAACATTTGCCGTAAAATTTAGTGCACTTCGAGGGAAGCTTTTGTTTCGGAGGGTGATCATGCGTCTTGTACTGAGACGTGCTGAACAAATCAAAGTGATATTCGACCATTTGGGCATTCCTATGGTGCAACAATTACTCTTTTGATTATGGTACGAAGGGCGGAGTGTGCCCCTTGTCAGCATATCCAAGACAAACATCTGGCATTGAGCATTTTTTGTTAGATGTATCAAGGAAACACGGAAAAAGAGAAAAAAAAATAGTGCCCTTCTGCTCTGTGGAGAAGGGTGACCAGCGGAGGTGGTAACAGAGAAAAAAAGTGCACAGAACAAACACGTAATAGACAGTCGGTGCGATGATAGAGTAGTCAGAGCGGATAATTTCAGTATTTTTTTCGAGTTACCCACATTAGGTTGAGATGTACAGAGCATTTATCAGAAGGCTGGTTTTGCCGCAAGGTTAAATTTTGTCGACGCAGATTTTGTCGATGCTACTCAATTTTGACGCACGGCTTCGGCTTCCCGCTTTCGGACAGTGCTGCCAACCTATGAAGCCACTTTTCCCCTATCTCGAATGAATAAATTCCCTAGATTTTTCTAGATTTTTGCTTAATGCGGTTATCGCATGTTTTCTCTCAGATAATGTGTTTAGCGGTAACCACATGGAGCGACTTTTGCAAGTGACGCAATGAACGATGCGACGGGGAACCGCAATCGCTCGTCCCAATCGCTCGCTGAGGCAGCCGCATGAGAGAGATCGCGCGAGCGGCGGCAAACGCGATCCCAATACTGCCGCCCGTACAGCTCCCAACACGATTATCGAAGTACTCACGACCGCAAGGTTTTTTATGTGCGCATTTGTCACAAAACGGGAAATGTTGCTCTACACAACATTTGACACAAAATCCTGCACTACGAAATAGTACACTTGTAATAACAGAAACGACCACAGGCGATGCGCAGTGCATGAGATATTTGAGCGAGCAAGTTTATAAAATTCATCAGTCATGTTCTTTTCAAATTTACACAATGTCAAACATAGGAGCGATAGCTTTGAAGGATGCGCATTTATGTGAAATAGATATCTGTGCTTCAATGAGAAACTGAAATGCATAGCTATATAAAAGTAATGAATGCTAAAATTAATAAAGGGCACCATATTACACGGCTGAATGCATATAAGACAACGTAGACGCAAAAAATTCCCTAGATGTCAACAATTTTTTTTCTTTTTCCTTAAACACGACCAAAACACCATAGATCTAGGGACGTTTCCCTAGATTTGGCAGCCCTGCTTTCGGAACTCGGGAGGATTTTCGCGTCGTCGGCGCTGCCATTCTCAGGCGAGCTCCCACTGCCGCTCGTCCCGTGCGGGGTGCATGGGGTGAGAGCGGACGCCAGCGCACCCTTTGATTGGTCCGCTGCCATGCTAGTGATACTGGGGCGCCCTCTGGCTGTGTGTTCGGGAACATGCCACTGCGTGACACCGCCGACATGGAACATCTCCGCTGTTAAAAAGATGCGTAGCCGTATGATTCAACATAGTGTGCTCAGTTGGCAAGTTCTTCGATTAATTTAAATCTAGCTACGGTAGCTCTTCGACCCCTTGATACAGGAGGACGGCCGAAGTTGTCCCGCGAATACGTAGTAAGTATGGCGAGTGTCGTGAAGAAAAAAGCACACGTGTTCTTTAGCGAAAATGGTCATTCTTTGGGCTGGTATTGAGTGTTGTGTCGCTAATTTTTCCAGAGAAAATTGTGGCCTGCATCGAGTGGGGAACTAATAGAATGCGCAATCTTCTCTTTAGCTCCTGCCAAGGCGCGAAGGCTGCACAGGGGCGAAGAGTTACCGCCTAGCCGCCAGCAGCGACGTCTGCTTGAAGCCCTGGAACGTTTAAAGGGAAAACGTCGGACCAGCCTGACTGTAAGTGTTGCGTACGAATCTTAAATGTATTTTTGCGCGCCAGTGTTGTTCACCGCTGTGCCGCACTTGCACATGGGGACTTACAGTGAGTTTGGAGTGGGTCCTCGTTGAACTTTTGTAGCCATCAGCAGTCAGTAGTTGAGTGTGGGTGACACCGTTCTTTGGCATGTGCCTTTTGCTGTGGGCCGGCGCCTTATGTGGTTGACCACCGTGGACACATCGCCAAGCACGGATCGTCAAATCAGTGTTTTTGCCAGTTGGTAATCATAACTAATCCCCACGAGTATTTTTATGTTGCATGAAGAGCTGCTCTCGATAACAATTACACCCTACCTACAGTAACAATGCGCTGACTGTCGCATAAAATCGCGCAGCCACGCAGATGCTTCAAGAAGCTTCAGACAGCAGGCCGGTACAACGGACCGCGTACACACCAAACACACGTGCACATTGTTTGCGAAAAAGGGACTTGGTGCCTCGAAGTTGCTCCACATTGTGGGCAATCATGCAGCACTACAGGTTTAAGAGCCAAATCTAATATGCACAAAAAAATGGGCACGAAACAGTTTTTGGTCTTAGGTAAGAAGAAAGACAATAGTTTTATGCCCATACCCCTCCAAAAAGATTACACTTTCTGTAAATGGAAGGAAGCAGTGGTGAAACGCATATCTGGCTGATTGCATAAGTGTCAGCCAAGAATATTCGGGAAGGAAATATGCCTTTAGTACGAAGCCATTCTTTTCCTTGCCGCCTGACGCTGAGGCTGTTTTTCGCTTTGTTAACCACTTATATATAGTTTCGCGTAAAATCAAAACCAAAAAAATTTCTCCCACCTCCCCTCGCGGGAACCCCTGTGTAGATGCGACGCATAGGGGGTTCCGTTGTTTCCGTTAGGTTGATTCTCCCATCGCGTGAAACGTGCCGTGAACCCCCTGCCGCGGCTATGACGCAACGTGGCGCGGCTATGACGCAACACAATCCACTTTAATCCAATCCAATCCAAATCAAATCTAATCCAAGCCAAGCCAATCGAATCTAATCCAATGCCCCTCGCGAGAGAGTGTTCTCTATCGGAGAGGAGAGGTGGTGAGCGGCGGAGAGCACAGCTCACGCGGCGAGGAGAATGGGGGAGTGGTGTGGACGGACAACGCCGTATGGAGGGTCAAGGCGACTGAATGAGATGCAGTCGCATCTAACACATTGAACAAGCGTGCGGAGCTGGGTGAGTCGGTAGGGATCAATTAAAACAAAAGAACGCAAAACAACGATTAAAACAACGCAAGGTACAGGACGACCGGGTACCAGGAACAACGCACACGTGAAGTTTAGGAGGCGTTCATAATGTGTAAAGGGGGGGGGGGGGGCTCTTGTGTAAGCATGCCATCAATCGCGCTGCATGCTAAAGAGAGAAGTTAATTGGGCGACGTGGCTGCGGTGGGTGACACCACCATTTAATAATCGCTATGTAACTTTTGTTTTCCTTTCTTGTTTTTATTGTGCTCTTGCTTTTTTCATATATATTTCCCTGTATCTGTATCTTTCAATAAAATTTAGGCAGTCAGCGCCCGTCCTTGTCAGATTTTCGCATCCTGTCCCTTGCGCTGTTTTAATCATCAAAGTCAAAAATATGTGCAGTTGCTGTTTCATGTACATGAAGGCGCTCATGAAACACGCACTGTGGACCGATCGGAATTCGCAACGTAGTACGTTTGTTGTAGATGTAAGCGGTCCTCCGCCCTAGGCAAATAGTACTTGCTTGTTCAAACATGGTTCACGCCTTTGCTTGGAATGTTTCGTTTCCTGTTTTAAGGCGACAACTTTGCTATGAGCACCATGAATAATTGTCCTTTAGGAATCCTCATAGTCGCACAGGTGCACTTCAACAGCTATTGCTGTCCCTCGTATCACCTAGCTGTTATCGAGGGGAGGCTGAGGTACATAGAGCACTGGGATTTGATAAATGTCATGAACCATGTCTATGAAGATACTGAATGGTTTATGTGGCAAATTCGGGTTACTCGCTACCGAAACAATTCGTTTGGGGCGACGACCGTCTCCTGAAAAGTACATCGACTCTATGCTCACTGAAGTTACGAAGTTTACGGTAGTATTTATTTTTAAACAATTAGTTGTCCATTTTTATCTTAGTATTTGGAAATTGTCTGGCAGAATGCAAGCGTCAATGGAGTGCGACCGTTTCTAAGGATCAAACGTTCACCTGACCCTTTCTTCACCTGTAAAAGATATATTACTTGAAATAATACAATCGTGCTTTATATTTGTGATTATTCTAAAAATTATATCGGCCATTGATACGTCGGGAAAACAGGTGTTGTGAACAAGGGTCAACCTGAAAGTGTAGCCGAAATCGGTATTAGGCATTAAACATCCGTGTAGTTTGTAAAAATTTATTTTCGAAAAGTCGCGGCACTTTCCCTCTGTTTGAATATGCTGACGGTATACGTTTGCACCATACTGTTTGTCTATTTTTATGTTGAGATATTTTGTGGAGAATACCACGACAAACCGCAAAAAATAAATAGCGAAGTTCCAGCTGGAACAAAACATCGGAACAGAGATCAAGAAAGTGCACCCTGGCGTTTCTTAGTGGTTGAGGCTAATACGCACTTCGTGGGAGTTTCAGCCATACATGGAGTGCTTTGTCATTAAATTCTAGCTTATGCGACGCTGTCATTGAAGAGGAGGAAGAATAAACGTCCCTATGAAGTCTTTATTCCAGGACCCCTTGAGATCGTCCGGCTTCTTGGGCTCTCTTCACCAGCCATCTCCACAATAGCCGCCTTAATTCTAGCGTTTTCGAATATTTAGCTAGTTAAAAGACCAGCACCGATATAGATTACTACAACGCACGTCACATTCAGGCATTTATGAGTTGTCAGATTTCCTCCATAATTATAACTAGATCTGTTGCAAACTGGAAACTAGATCTAATTGTTTGTATTTTGTAATGTTAGACTTTAAAGAGACCGCTTTATAACTTCCTTCACAATGTCTTAATAGCAGATCCGGGCAGAAAATTTAGGATACCTCTGTTCACAAACAGTGCCTCAATCATTTTTTTTTGCAAGAAGGAATCTAGTACACAATGGTAATGGCTGATGATGACACTTTGATTGTGTAAATGTGCTCGGTTTGCTTTCTCACGTAGAACGGCAAGGACAGCCCTCAGCTCGGAGACGTTCCTGCCCTTCCCAGTAAGTCATGCATATTTCTAGAGCTTAATTGATGCAAAAATGACATGCTATGTCCAGAACGAAACTGACTGCATATTTAAGTGGCGTTTCTCCGTATTCGACTATAACTAGAGATTATGCGTTTGTAAAACTGCCGACTGTCGAACGAACGACAAAACAGCATTTTTTGCTACGTTCCGCACTGGCCTCTTTAACCTTCGTCGTTCGTTTACATTATGGGGTTGTAACGCACTGAAGCTACACTCAGGTTAAGGCGCGCCGTAGCGGAGGGCTCCGGACAAATTTTGACCCCCTGGGGATCGTTAACGTGCAGTGAAATCCCGACATGCAGGCGTTTTCGCTATTGTGCCTCCATCTGAAAAGCAGCTACCGCGCCGGGATCGAACCCGCGTCCGCCTTACAACGCCTTAGCGAGTGAGCCACCGCGGCGGGCCACCTTCTTAGTCCATACCTCCAGTTGGCTTCCTCACGACCAAATCCATGGTTCTGAGTTCGCATTTGCTATTGCGACGGCCCGCGCCGGCCTGCGGCAGGAAAAGCCGGAATGTCGAGCGCGTAGGTATAGCCGTTTGACTGACAAGGATCCAGATGCAGTCTTAGAACTGTCTAAGGCATGGTGAGGCGAAGAGCACAACGGCGTCTCAGAAAACAGGTTTTCAACGAAAGTGAAAACACGAGTAAACGCTCCGGCACAACATTAGCCCCCGGGAACTGTCCGGCGCACACTGTAAAAAGACGTGGCGTGTCCGTATTTATATGCGCTGCACTAGCGCTAATTTTATGCAAGGCACCAAGGAGCGGACGGTCTTTCCCACGCGAGCTGTTCGTAACTCGTTGTTCACAGCTCGTTTGTGCAGTGAGTAATGGCCGCAACAGCTGTTCGGGATAATTCCTGCCATCACGAAGCAACCGTTAAAAAACGTGGACGATGGCTCCCCTTAGCAGACGAATCTTGGACGATGTAAAAAGGTGTTCAGAATAGACAGCACTTTCGTGCAAAACCATAACAAAGGAACACGGTAAAACTTGTATTGGTGATCCCAAGATTGCCATTGTGGCATAGTGGCTGGATTCCTTTTGGAGCGCTGTATATTGGTCTACATAACGATCACCAGCGATCTGCACAATGTTTAGCAGTGTGTGCAGTCCAGAAGTTTCATGGCTACAGCTAAGTTGACACATAACTGAAAGTTCAGATATGAAATGTCAAACCTTCGAATACATTGCAAATCCAATCCCAAGAACATTTTGATTCTTGTTCGACATTTCGGATATTTGCACACCAAAACTAACAATATTTTCAATGGTTCTATGTAACTATCTATCTTCAATGGTTCTATGCAATAGTTCTGTGTAACGATGGTCTAGCTTTTAAAATTATCGAAAAAATCCGTAAACTTGTGGCTGTATCGCAGAGGACTTGAAGGTAAAAAGTTTCTTTTTTATTTTAAAAGCACCGTTCTAACAATTACCAGCTTGAGAAAGCGTTGTAGATATAACCAATTAAGTCTAAAGGCTTTCTCCGAATTTATGCTGGTTGATCTTAAGGAGACGTAACATCCAAAAAAATCGAAGGTAACAGCTCACCACATGTCATTCAATGTTTGCCATGGTTTTAGGTCCTAATGCGGAGGAGAACGGCTCACTGTTCCACGATGACAGCCTACCAGAAAACAACATCGAAGGTATGCCCACGGCAATGAGCAACGCTATTAAACACATGTCTACGTTACACAAGTAAGTATAAGTATCGGACTTAACTGTCGGGAAAAGTAGGAGTTTAAAGCACAGAAGCCGCTCGAACTCGAAGTTGGCACGAACGTGAAATCCACGGTTATATCTTAACAACGTGTGGGTTCGAGCTACTTGGTAATCCATTATAAGATGTTCAAGCGCGAATATTCAGATAAGGGACGAAAGGGGCAGAGACGAGCGCTTGTCTCTGTCCCGTTAATCACCTGTCTGAATATTCGCGCTTGAAAAGGTTATATCCTGTTTCGGCGACACTTCATTGCTGGATGTAATTTGGATTCTGTGGTGACATTTCAATTGAAACTTTTTTTGTGCGTGTTTTTAACACGAAAGTGTTTGATGCCCGGCTACACAAACATTTTGGTGACGTGATATCCGTCACGGAAGTGACGTCGCCAGAAAAGGTGCAATTGACGCGGCGGCGCCCGGTTTCGATCCCACGACTCTCTGGCCGCAATGGGAGGTACGTGGCGCTCTTCCCACTGCGCTACGAAACGAGACGTGAGCAACGCTTCGAACGCGACTTATGGCCTTCCCGATTACTTATTCAGGTGGTGCGCGAAGTAAAGTAGCGCATCATGACGCTAATGAGCGCCTACAGTTGGCGCCTCGATGCCGGCGCTTTCGTGTACGGGGGACGCTCGTGAATTGAGTAACCCTCCCCTGTTTTTTGTTTCTTGCGTGTCGGTGTCACTTCGTCTGGCGGGGTCAGGCTTGCGAGCCCTTCGCACAATAAGGAAATTCCTTTTCAACTAGTCCTGTGAAGGCCCCTTTCACTTTCGTGTTTTGCCGATTCCTATGAAAGAGGGATCAACCAGATTTTATTTTTAATACCAAGGGGTCACATCGCTTGTCGACGTTGGCCTCCCTGCTTTTTTTATTTGTTTTTAATGGTTTTTTGCTTCATGACCCTTTTGTAATATGAGCATTGAAAGTATTAATTCCCGTCTGATGCAATAGGACAGGCTTCCCCCTCTAAAAATTCTGCTTGCCATGAAAAGGGGACACGAGGAGAAACGGGAAAAGCAGACAGAATTACAGGCAGACAAAAGGAAAAGCCGCATGGCTACCATATTCACGCAAGTTTTGGAATATATGCATTTTATACGCATTTGGCGCAAGCTCGTTGGAGTGCCGATGTGATGTGCCAGTCCAGTTGCCGCCTTTCTCCACTTATCCTGAACAACGTTTAGTTTGTGTACCATCGCTTTCCTGCAGCCTTTGTTGCTGACGGTACTTACATAGTCACCATTTTACACAGCGTATGGTGTATTTACGTTATGAGAGATTAACACGAGACGTCAGCTACAATTACCGTCATCCCTTCCCAAATTCGTGCATCAATTATTCAACGTGAATAAAAACAAGCGGGAATTAGTAGTTTTTAGATGCGACGCATCTCTTGCTCTGAGGCATGTCCCTCCTGCGTCGGCGTCGGCGGCGTCCGCACGCCACCTCCGCATGCGCCACTCTCCTCCGCTCTTCTCTCCGACAGCTGTGCGCAACACTCTCACTCCGTCTCATTATCATGAACAACAACAGCTGCGTGCGCGCGCTTCGCTCGCTTCGCTCCGCTCCCGTCGCGCAAGTGCGCGCATGCGCGACTCTCCTCCGCTGTCTCCTCGCCTTCAGGCGCTGTGAATATAAAGTGGGTAGCGCGCTGCGGCGGTTCAGTCAGCGCTCGCTCTCATTCGACTTCGCGTCACAACACGTTTCACCCGATTTAAAGAATCAACCCAACGGAAACACCAATTGAACCCCCCGATGCGTCGCATCACACCAGGGTTCCCTCGCGGGAAGATGGGTGTAATTTTTTTCTTTGTTGCTTTTGCTGCATAGCAGTTAAATACCTTTTCGAGCAATTGAGTTACAGTGAAACCCCGTTATAACGAAGTTGAATGGGAAGTCGTAATTACTTCGTTATAAATATTACTTCGTTATAGCCAATGCCTATTTCTACCGAAAATTTACATGCAAGAGAGGATGTTGTCACCACTGATAATTACAGCATCCCGCGAAAACAAGAAAAAAATCCCGGGCCATCTCCACTAACGTGAAACCTGGGGAGGGGCGAAGCATGCAGTGTATAAGTGTATTCTTGGCGCCTTGGCGTTTTTGCCAACGGAGAGGAAACCGTTGGTGGGTAGGTTACACAGATTTGCTGTAAAAGACTCTTTTCTTCGAAGTGCGAAGCTCTCTAGCGCGAGTCGTAAACGACTGTCCCGGTGTTTTTTAGTATGCGTTACGTTCTTTCGCGAGGCGTAAACGAGTTTCCCGGTGTTTTATTGCCTTGACTACATGAGACGACGATTACAACGACGTCAGGAGACGCCAGTAGCTCCAGACCCTAAGGGGCTTCGCCCTAAAACGAGCGAAAACAGCAAAGAATCGTTACTTTATACACGCAAAGCGGTTCATCCATGATCATTCCACAGGACAGCAGCTGGTGCCTAAGTTCGCAGGGAAAAAGTCTTTGATAGCTTTTTACCGCGTCTTCTTGATTGACTGTAGGGTTTAACGCGCCGACGCAACGTAGGCGATGAGGCGCGCCGTAGTGGAGGGCTTCAAATTAATTTTGACCACCTGGGGATCCTTAAAGGATCCATGAAGAGAAAACACAAGTTGGGTTCATTCAAAAGATTGTCTCGTTGAATCATACTGACACCACTTTTAACGGAAACTTCGCTCAAATAAGCTACATAATTAGGAAAAACGGGAATGGTCATGCGACCCACCAGCTCATTTCCCGCAACAGAACCTGTGATGTCAGATGGGCTAAGCTCTGCGATTGGCGGAGGCTGGCAGAAGCAGACGCAAATTAGGTAGAGCTTACAAACTAGACGAACGAGCGATTTGCGCTTAAATTTAGGGCACATTCTTTACAAAGCAATAGGAATGATGGGACAAACAGTGGAAGTTACGAAAGCACATGTAAACATAGAAGTACTGATGCGTTCTGCTGTTCGTACTGCGCACAGCATGCTTTGGTTTAGCTGCACAGCACTATGGGGCTTGGGGTTGTCTCAGACGACACTGGCCGATTGACGCAAGCAACGGTGTCTTACGTGACCCCATTTGTCGAGCGAGCACTGTTTCAGGGAACGAATATTTTCTCCCAGAACAAAAACAAGCCAGGTTTAAATGCGGGCAAAAACAAACCAAACGCTTGCCACGGTATGGTGGCGCCATCTGGGTTACGGAACGTAAAGAAACGCGGGAACAAACCAACACCGCTGTACAGGGTGGAGACAACCTTTGAACGGTCCCGTGCCGCCGCAATTGGGCCAACGGGCTCAACGCGTTATTCTTTTCGTTTCCCACGAGACCTAGCAACGCGAAACAGACAATATGATTCAAACTTCTTCAGTAAACCGCGTTGCGGCGATAATTTTAGCGCGGTTTTGACACAATGACTTGCTTCGGCGGCGAGCGAGCAACCGAACATGGCGGCGCCGGCGTTACGTGTCTCTACCCTGTACGGCGGATGCGTGAATGAAGGTACTCTAGGCTGCAGAGCGGTCGGTTCCCGTGATGTCACTTGGGACCACGAAAACGCACGATTGAGCGGGAAAATCAAAATTTTAACCTAAATTGTTTAATTTCTCAGTGAATAAAGCACCGTTTGTATCCGGACAAGCGCTGGGGGCACTATAAAACACGAAATCTTTCGAATAAAACCAACTTGCATTTTCTCTTCATGGCTCCTTTAAAAATCTCGTACACACGGGCGTTTTTGCTTTTCGCCTCCATCAGAAGAGCCCGCGGCCTCGTGCTCTGCGCGCTAGGACGCTTCGTGCTTCAAAGACACGGGACTTACAGCAAAGCTGTATACCTCTACCTCCCAACGGTTTCATCTCCGTGGGCAAAAACGCCAAGCCTCCGAGAATACACTTATACACCATTCGCCCCTCCGCAGGTTTCACGTCAGTGAAGATGGCCTGGGATTAGTTTGCTAATCATGTGTGGGTCCAACCTTCGACTCCGCGTCCTTTAAATGTACGTGTACAGAATATAACTTGCAGAAACGGCCTGTACACAAGGTTTTGTACCGAAAAGACTTCGTCCGAACGTTTAAATGTTCGATGAAACGGTCGCCGGGAGTTCGATGAAATGTCGTTTGATAAAGTGCCTGGAACAATATCGCAATCCGCCCACCTGCTCTCTCCCGTTTTCATTTTTCAGGGTTATCTTTCCCCTGAGTGCGCGCTAATAGTTTTCAAAATTTCCCGAAGGCAATTTGAAAAAATTCAATTTGAAGCGCCAGTATCGCGACAAAAGGTAGAAATCAAGAAGCTCGCTCTGGGAATTCCAAAACTTTAGGGGGGCGAGGAACCAACAATTTTTGGTCCTCGTGGCTGAAATTTTACCTGTGAGTGCGCTTTAAGTAGTTTTAGGTATTTCGCGAAGGCCTTTTTAAAAATCGTTCTGTGCAGCACTAGTATAATCGCTAGTATTGCGAAACAAATCAGAAATCAAGGGCCCCGGTTGGAAAACTTTAGGTACGCGAGGAACCGGTAATTAATGCTCTACACTGCTCTAATTTTCGCCGCGAGTGCGCTTTAAGTAATTTTAGGTATTTCAAGAAGGGCTTTCGAAAAAGACATCCCCCTCGCGAGGGGCACGATCAAATGCACAGCATTTCCGAGGGGGTGCGCCGGCACGTCGTATCTCTTGATCGCGGGACCCGTGTCGCCATCTTTTGGAAGCGCGGGACAACTTGTGGCGCTTTCGAAACAAACGAGAAATGAGTGAAGGATATAAGGCGCGTTCGGTGCATCGAAATCTGTGTCGGTTTCGTGGCTCGGTCGGTTGTGCGCCGGGCACCTTGCGTTCCGCCCGCGGCGTCATGGGTTCGAAACCGGGCGCCGGAACTGTTATTTCTTCCTGGCTGCGGACTACGACAAGGCGCGCCTGCGGACTACGACAGGGCGCGCATGCGGACTACGACAAGGCGCGCATGCGGACTACGACAGCGCACGCCAACGCCGCGTGACATTGTGAGTTACTAAAATGCTATGCATTTAAAACCTGCTTCCGTTCGAGAGCTACGATTTTTTTTTGCTCCCTCCCATTCAGTTACGCTCGCCGTCGACGGCTGCCGCCGAGGAGGGCGCTAGGCGTCTTCGGAGGCGCGTCACGTGTCCCCGAAAGTTGGGGATGAGCGCAACGCTGGCACTGAGCCACCACGGCGGGTACCGCGTCTTCCTGCAGCCGCGATTTCGAGAGAGAGAAAGATAGAAAAAACTTTATTTAGAGTACGTCCTCGCCGTCATCGTAAACGCCAAAACGCCACAGCAGACCTGCTGCATCCAGGTAGAGTGGCAGGAGGAACAACGGGAGCCCGGGAGACGCGCACCCTCGCGCGTGTTGCCAGGCGCTTGCAGAAAGTTTAGCGAGCTTTAAGTGGCGGCCCCTAGCTTGCGCGAGTTTTGAATTACCGCATCCGTGATGCGATGTAAACAACCCGTGCTATAAGACATTAGACAGTGAACTCTGTATGCACGGGTTACAGAAACTGTCCATTGACTGGCGGGTAACAAAATGACCCTTAAATGATCGGTGTGGAAAAAAAAGGTTCGTTATACCCAGCGAGGTAATTTTGGCTTCGTTAAAACGAGGTCTTAAATACGTGGGTGTCAAGGGAGTTTGAAGGGGAATTTCGATTGCTTCGTTATATCCCTTAGTTTTTTATACCCCGTTTCGTTATAACGCGGTTTTACTGTAAATATTTTTATCGGACATGTATGACAACGTTATTTTTTGCTTTAACTAAAATAGAGTGGAACCAATCTTAAAGGAAACGCGGAGAGGGGCGTGAATAGGGGCGCACACGTACGTTTTTGGGTGGCTGGAGCCAAAGGGATTTAAAAAAACACTGAAACGAAAAACTTCACCATCTGAGAATTATTTGCGGATGTGGGAAAATTGCAAGATATACGCGCTGATAGGATAGACACGACGTTCGTGCTTCCGTGGTATAAACGCAGGGTGTACCAATTATTTCGTTGAGCTATAGTTTTCTATTGCGTACGGTTTGTCCGCGATGATGGTGTCCTTATCTCATTCCAAATCTGGGCATCCACGCAATCTGCCTTTAAGCGTTGCTGTGTAATGCTATGTTCAGACAACTGTCGCAACAGTTCTATCAAGCTACAGACGTAAGGAATGGTGTTCCGAGGAATTACGTTGACTGAGATTAAATTGCCACGACAGTGTGGACAGGGCGTCATGCAAAGGTGCCCAAGAAAGATAAATTATTAAATATTATAATGTTTCTTATGCTACTGAAGCGCGAAAATTTCGGTCTATCTGTGAGCCGGTATGCGTCACTTGATTCAGTCACCCGCCGCGGTGGCTCAGTAGCTAAGGCGCTTTGCTGCTGAGCACGGCGACGTGTGTTCGAATCTCGGCCGCTGCTGCCGCTTTTCTGATGGAAGCCAAGAACAGAAACGCCCGTGTGTTCGAGATTTTGGCGGACGTTAAAGATCCCCAGGTGGTCAAAATTAATCCAGAGCCCTTCACTACGGCGCGCCTCATCGCCTCCATTGCGTCGGCACGTTAAACCCTACAATCAATAAATCAATCACTTCGTTTAGTTGCCGGGCCGAGTGTTCAATGAATGCTTTACAAGTATATATCGCCAGAAGCACTCCAAACTACTTAGACGGGTGCCGTACGTCATACATATCAACAATTCTCAGAAAAAAAAAATAACACATTGGGCATATCTGAAGCGAAACACATAAGTACGTAATGAACAGTAGCAGAGTTCTTTAATTGAAAACAGATCTGAGATGGGCTTTAACAAAAACGTGGTAAAAAAGACGTGGAAGACAAGTGAGGCATGAAAATACTAAACAGAGCTTCAAGTTGTTCCTGGAGCTGTTCTTAGAAAAATGGAAACAAAGTCCCAACAGATGGCGTGCGACGAGTGCAAACGCGGGAAAATTGAATCGGGTTGAGAAAAGCTTCACTTGCAATCATAATGGGGAAGGGGGGGGGGGAAGAACAGCCTGAGGGATGATGGGGTGCGACAAGAATGTCTTAGGAAGCAGTGGTGGCAGGAGAGTATCGTCTCTCGACGTCACTTGTGAAGGTGCACGCAAATACGCCGCCTATTTTTTATTCGGCGTCTTTTTGTGCAGGCTGAAAGTTTCTTAGCTTTGGTAAAATGCTTTGTGGAAGGCTGCAATACATTCTACCTTATAACGTATTAGACTCTTATCTGAGTGAGAAAAACTGCCTCGCTCGAGGCGCAAAAAATAAAGACAGAGAAATAGTATAAAAGAAAACTCCCACCTCCCCTCGCGGGAACCCCTGTGTAGATGCGACGCATAGGCGGAGCGGCGAAGGGACCGCGTTTATAGCGCGCATAACGTTGAGGCGACTGCGTAAGCCGGTCCCAGTCGATGACGACGTTGGCGTACTTGTAAAGCGGCTTGGACTCTAGGTGTTTGAGCCAAGCGTGGATGTTGCTTCGCCGGAGAACGGCACACCGGTTATATGCGCAGCGCGCCCGAAGGAGAGGAAACCGCGGAAGAGAGAGTACTGCACATGTGCCGGCCCCAGCGCGTCTGCCGCGGCTATGACGCAACGTGCCGCGGCTATGACGCAACACAATCCAACGCAATCCAAATCCAATCCAATCCAATCCAATCCAATCCAATCGACTCCAATCCAATGCCCCTCGCGAGAGAGTGTTCGCTATCGGAGAGGAGAGGGGGTGAGTGGTGGAGAGCGCAGCAGGCGCGGCGAGGAAGATGGGGGAGGGGTGGACAACGCCGACGACAACGACGACGATGCCGGAGGGGCAAGGCGAGTGAATCAGATGCTCTGCATCTAATAACGAACATGCCGCGGTGGCTCAGTGGCTAAGGCGTTGCGCTGCTGAGCACGTGATCGCGGGCTCGATTCCCGGCCGCGGCGGCCACTTTTCCGATGGAGGCGAAAAGCCAAAACGCCCATGTATACGAGATTTCGGCGCACGTTAGAGATCCCCAGGTGGTCAAAATTAATCCGGAGCCCTCCACTACGGCGCTTCTCATCGCCTGCGTTGTGTCGGCGCGTTAAACCCTAAAATCAGTCAATCAGAATTGTATAATA
This sequence comes from Haemaphysalis longicornis, assembly GCF_048455015.1. Classification (NCBI taxonomy): domain Eukaryota; kingdom Metazoa; phylum Arthropoda; class Arachnida; order Ixodida; family Ixodidae; genus Haemaphysalis; species Haemaphysalis longicornis. The sequence continues at coordinate 41,377,619 of NW_027526385.1, read as the reverse complement.
ATGAAAAACTGCGGTTGATTCATCGGTCATAGAAATAAGTAAAACACGAAAGCGAAATGTGCAGCGAAATGTGCAGTTGAGCATGATGTGCGGGTCGGTAGCTGTCTTGTGGGTGTGCTTGGCAAGCGCCGTACTGCTGGCGGGTCGCTTCGGCAAAGGTGTACTGGCGTCATTTCCGGGACGGATATGACGTCAGTGAAATATTGGGGTATCGCGCCATAAAATACTTCCTTGTTATTAAAATATAAACCCCGACAACGAACAACCCTATGTATAGCGTACTTGTTAGTGTTGCTTCCCCGCAAGAAGACCATGTGTGCAGGGGTGCAGCCTTTACAGGCCACTTGCTTCGTTGTACTGGCGTCACTTCTGTGACGAATATGACGTCAGGGAAATCTTGGTGTATCCGGGAATAACACACTTTCGTGTTAAAAACCTCTCAAACACACTTGCTCTACGGTACCATCTTTTTTCGCGGTTGATTTTAGCTTTCTACAGAACACAAGTGCACGAACATTGTTTTTCAAGCCGATCTTTTTACTTATGAAATGCAAATAACTAATGGTGCATAATTTCCACACTTCTCTCCTTCTTAATCCCGACCCGTTTCGCAGAACCAGATGATCCGGGAGCAGCAGATGACTTTTTCGAAGACCATGAAGATATTGCCCTGGTAAGGTTTTTTCGGGGCATTTAATGTTACGCAACGTTAAAAGAAGGATACGAATGGGGTAAAGGCATTCTCAGATAATGAATGGCAGCCTACCATTGTCCCTGAAGAAAGTGTATGACAACTGCATCTTACCGGTACTCATCTACGGGGCATAAACTTGGAGGCTCACTAAGAGGGTTCAACTAAAATTGAGGACGACTCCGCGAGCAATGAAACGGAAGATGATAGGTGTAACATTACGGGACAAGAAGGGAGCGGAGTGGGTCAGAGAACATTAAGGACATATTAGTAGAGATTAAGAAAAAGAAATGGGTGTGGGCAGGGCATGTAATGCGAAGGCAAGGTAACCGTTGGACATTAAGGGTAACGGAGTGAATCCCTAGAGAGGACAAGCGTGGCAGGGGGCAGCAGAAGGTTAGATGGGCAGATAAGATCAAGAAGTTTGCGGGGATAAATTGGTCGCAGTTAGCACAGGACCGGGACGATTGCAGATCTATGGGAGAGGTCTTTGCCCTGCAGTGGGCGTAGATAGGCTGGTGATGATGATGATGATTATGATGAACGTTAAAAGAAGCCTAATTCATTCGCACTGCTCTTCACGCGACCAGGTGGCTTGCCCTGCCGTGGAGCTTCAGGATATGCAACTCAGGGTGGCGGCATGGGACAGTGCCATCCGACCACTTCTGGACGCAGAGGAGGTAAGAAAGATAAGATTCGGGAGTTTAATAGTACTATTCATAATAACCATAACAAGTATAATGCATTTTAGGTAAGTAGTAGTCTGTAAGGGTTCTCTAATGGTGTGTCAGTGCTGGTGAAGCGATGGGAAACCTCATGCGCACTAATAAAGTTAATGCCGTTGCACATACAGTGATGCGTGAGGAGGATTGTTGCCTGTCTGACCATGATTCTTGCCTCACTAAACTGCCGCTATTGTCCAGAAAAAATGGCCCCTTTACACTCCCTTTACCGTGTTGGACCATAGCCACCATGTCAGTATGAATGTGTAGCCGAGGGTCTCTGTAGTCATGCAATTACCCGCCGCCGTGGCTAAGGCATTGTGCTGCCTAGCCCAAGGACGCGGGTTCGATTCCCAGCCGCGGGAGCCGCTTTTCCGATGGAGGCGAAAAGGGAAAACGCCCGTGTCTTCCATATTTTGGTGCACGTTGAAGATCCCCAGGTGGTCAAAATTAATCCTTTGCTCCTCACGACGGCCCGCCGCGTCAGGTGTATATTCGGCGTTTTTAAGCCAAAAATCTAACTCATCTCTAGTTGTCAAATTACCGCACATAACTAAGGTCGTAAGATGGACCGACGGCGATTTTTGATTTCTTGATTTGGCAGGCAACAGCTGCTTCGAAGAAATGACCGAACAGCAAATGAATGGGTTCGAACAGCGCAGGAAAAGAGTGGTTCAAAGTCTATTGTAGGCGTTCCTGCATTGCTCATGAATGAGCTGATTTTCATCATGATAGTAATGACGTTTTTGCAGGAGCGGGAGTGCTTCGACATCAAGCTTTACGGCGACCGAGTGATGGACGCGTTCTCCAACACGCCAGCCAAACAGACGCGCTCCTTCAAAGACGTGTGCTCGGGTGTACGTGCCTGGCAAGTGGCACGCTATTTTGCCGCCACCCTGCAGCTGGTTGGTACTTGCACCTTTGCTGAACCCATAGAGTATCATATTATTATGAACTGAGTGTGAGATAGGCAAGAGAGCCAAACCTGCACCACAAAAGTATCGCAGGGAAGATAAGGAAACTGAAAAAAAAAAACTGAAAAGAAGAGAAAAGGGTAGATATAGAGATGGTAAGAAGTTATAGAAATGAAATGGAGAGAAAATAAGAAAAGAGGAAAAAAGAGGAAAAGATCTACAATCCGCGGTCGCCACCGGAGAACGGGCTCCTCAACGGGCTTTCGAACTATGGGAAATCTGGCGCTGCAGTCGCGGGCCGCCGTGGGCGGCGCCATTGCAGCTAGCGACGTTCCTCGCCTACTTGGCTCAGCTAGCCAAGTCAAAATATGGCTTGTTTTTTGTCTCGAAGTCAAAACCAACGAAAAATGGGAACATTTTTTTTTGTCCACCGTGCATAACGCTTCTAAATAATGACTGACAGATAAATCTTTTTGAAGCTTCAATTTTATAATACCAAAACAAATTTGTTGAACCTACTAGAGTAATATCTTTGCTTTTTTGCAGCCAGAGCCAACTTTTCAGCCTGTTTTTGAACCATGCCAAAGACAAGTGGAATGTACCTGCCCTGTACAGTCGCGTGCGATTTGAAGGTAGTCGCGCGAGCTTCGACCGATGAAGACGATGACGCCCCCGCGCGGCATTTTTCGGTGCGCCTGGGACATAGTTTATGCATTCTCCTCTCCCTCGGTCGCTGTTCCTTCCAGTAGTCATCACTCCGGCGGCTAGTTAACCACCTTTTCCGCTCTGTGGTGATTTTGCGTGGTTGTAATCACGTGTGCGCTTTCTTCTTGGTTATCGTGAGCAGTGATGGCACCCATAGTTATAAATGCCCGGTATTTTCTGACAATGTGTTTGTGCGCACCTTTTCCAGAACTGCTGCAAGATACGACAAGTGGGACGTCGTCCCTGCGTGCGCGATAAAAAAATAAGGGTTTATTGGTTTTGCCGAGGGAGTGATGGCTGCTTGAATAAACAGCGACCGAGGGAGAGAAGAATGCGTAAACTAGGAACCAGGCGCCGTGAAACAAGCCGCGCGGGGGAGTTATCGTCGTGGTCGGTCAATGCTCGCCCGATTACCTTCAAATCGCACGCGACTGTACATGACGGAACGCTCGGTGAAGCATGGCTCCCCTAGACAGTGGCGCCAGATTTCCCTCTAGTATACAGTAGTATGAAACTGTATGGCTGCACTGAACCCCTGTATCCTTGACAGTTAATTATTTCGTGATTCCAGAGAGCGCAATGTAGTTTAGTTGCCACATAATAGTTTTTAAGGTGTTGTTGTGATTCATAAGCGGCTGGCGAGAACCCGGGAGTGGCAGGACAAAATGCAGCAGCGTTGCTTATACGTTGGGCATGACAAACCTGCACAAAATAAGAACAATTGTCTGGCGTTCGTTACTGGATAGAACGTATCCTGGTAGGTTTAGTGTAAATGGTTAATACACAATTCGAAAAGAAGTGTAATAATAAACTTGTTCGGTGCAATAACTCTGCTTAGGCGAAAGAGGGCAAAAGCATGGCGATACTTATCAAGCAATTCTTTGCTGCTGTATCATGTTTGCGTCTCTTTCTTCGCGTCTGATTTTTCGTTTTTCGGGGCCAATTACTTCAAGATGCTTACTGGTCACACCTAATTCGCGCCGAAGCTTTCGCAGAATCAGAGTTTAGCATTGGTTGGGTGCACCATAGAGTTTCATACTAATATACTCTAGAGGGAAATCTGGCGCTACTGTCTGGGGGAGCCGCGCTTCAGCGAGCGTTCCGTCATGTACCGGGCAGGCACGTTCCACTTGTCCTTGGCATGGCTCCTGAACAGGCTGAAAAGTTGCCTCTGGCTGCAAAAAAGCGACAATATTACTCTAAAAGATTATTGAAATTTTGTTTTGTTATTACCAATTTGAACTTCCAGAAAGATTTACTTGTCAGTAATTATTTAGAAGCTTTATGCACGATGCAGAAGAAAAAAATGTTGCCTTTCTGGCTTCGATACAAAAAAGAAGCCATATGGCTAGCTAAGCCAAGTAGGCGAGGAACGTCGCAAGCTACAATGGCGCCACCCACGGCAGCTTGCGATTGCAGCGCCAGATTTCCCTCTAGTATATATTAGTATGAAGCTCTATGGGGTGCACCTGTTTTACTTACGTGCTGTCACGCTCACCTGTCACGTGGAACGCACTGTCATAGCTTTCTTCCCTAGCTGACAGCGTGTGGAAATTGCGTGGTAATAGAGCACCAGGGTACTACTTTGAAGGCCCGACTTCCTGTCGTATACAAAGTCAAAAGTTTATTTACTCTTACCGGCTGCGGCCATTTTCTCTACCGTACAACAACTGCGGTTCTTTTTCAGTGAGGCCTATTTAAGAATTTCGCCTTAAAACCTGCTATAAAGTTAGAACAGCATTCCGGCGTTTGCCGCAGGAACTGCTGGCATTTGTCAATTGAGTCTAAACAGCAAATACAAAATATTCAACATCTATTGTAAGAAAGTAAAATCGTGGGGGGTGGCTTTCACAAATGCTTATTCATACACAATAGGAATGGCAGCAAGTGAGGAGTGCGAAACGTGTGGCACGCCGGACACGATCCGACACGTTTTATGCGAGTGCCCACGCTACTCGCATGAAAGAAAGAAGCTGTCGTCAGCATTGAGGAACCTGGACTCTCTGCGGCCATTTTCGGAAGAGAAGATTCTGTGCCACTGGCCCTCTCTGTCATCCGCTCAGAAGGCGACTAAGGAACTTTTACTTTTTCTACGGGCTACGAACTTAAACACCAACCTATAGACTGAACGCCTCCAGTGTCAGTGTCAGTGCTTCAGCGCTGGGCATACTTGCCTACTGCAACTTCTCTTCATTCTTTCTTTTCTCTTTTTTGCCTATTTTTCTTTTCCTACATGCAGGATAGCAAACTTGGCCCTAGCCAGGTTAACGTTCCTGCCTTCCTTCTACGCCCTTCCTTCCTTCCTTCGTGAGAAAAAATCCCAGGAAAGAGAAGAAAAATTGTAATAGTTCAATTTGAGAAAACTTAGAATTTAAGAAGTTCCCTTTGTGGTGTTTTTCGCTTTGAAGTAACACATCTTATTTCGAGGTCGTAGTGTAACATAAAGCCTGAGTGTAATAGAAAGCGAGACCATTACATTGTAACATGCGTCAACCCTTACACCATGGTAGAGTACACTGCATAGACAAAAGTCCCTAGGACCTAAAGTTTTGCCCGTGCCAAGCCCAAGGACGTGGGGTTGAACCCCGGCCATGGCGGCTGCTTTTCAAATGGATGCGAAAAGCGAAAACGCTCGTATGTTCGAGATTTTAGCGGTCGTTAAGGATCCTCAGGTGGTCGAAATTAATCCGGAGCCCCCCACTACGGCGCGCCTCATTGCCTGAGTAGCGTGCGCATTAAACTCATAATAAGTCAATACAGTTCTGGCTGGGTTTTGATGGTTGGTCACTTCTGTTTATAAATACACATATAGTGCAGCTTCGTTCTGTTTCACATTTCGAATAATTTTTAATAGGGGTGTCCCGTCAATCAACCAAGCGGATAGGACACACAGAAACAAACATTTCACAGGGACGGTATTTCACAGTATGATACAATTAACTGTACAAACGCAAAACAGTGTTCCTGCGTTCAGATTTCGCCGTGGAATCCGTAAAGAGAGTGTATGCTCATGTTAGTAAATCTTCCTAGTTGATGTAGGGATCAAGGCCACCGCCGTGACCCGTGAGGCTAGCAGGTAGCGAACCCAGCCGTCGCCGCCAGGAGCCAGGGGTGGGTAGTCCCGGGCGCGTTCTGGCACTACCGCCGGTGCGTAGCCCTAACCTTCCAGCTCGGTAGCGTAGCTGGTTCCCGTTCTGTAACCCGTAGCGCCTGACGGAGCGTTGCCGCGGACTCGCACCCCAGGATGGCAGCCTGTAGCTAGTGTCCCCCGGCTTGTCAGGCCCCCAGCGAACCGGAGGCGTATTTCCAAACGCATTGCTGAACAGAGCACCCAAGTGACATGTGGGTTCGGGCAATGAAGAACGGTAATTTAACAGGGTCATTGGCTGCGCCCCGAACATAAAGCGACGTAAAAACATACCAAACCACCCTTATTAACAAAAAACAACGCGTAGATATAGGTTTAGAAAAAAATACTTAGAAAAAAAATTAGGCAAAGGATTAAAAAGAACTAAGAACTAGACCTGCTGGAGCTCGAACCCAAGCCGTCAGCGGCAGTACTCAGTACTCTAATGCCTTGTTCAGCTGAAGAGATTTTAAACTTGTATTATCGCAAAGGTGGCCAATGTTATGAAATCACTAACCTGGTTTTTCGTTTGAGACGAACGGTAATAAATCGAAACCACATAGCCCGAACGATGGGCTTGCACAGCAGGGTTCCTCTCGCTCATGACAAGGAGTACGTCATACGGTAATAAATGCATTGCAGGTATAGTTTAAAGCAATGCGCGCATTTACAAGTCTGTTAGCCCAAACATAATAACAGTGCAAGCTTTCAAGCAATGCAAAAAACTACTTATCCTTTCGTTATGAATTGAGGAAAATCTGTTTCTGATCATTAGGCCGCAAGTTGCTGGCTTTCTCGTTGCAGACGGAGCACGCACTTGCGTCAGTTAATAATTCGACAATTCTTTCTAGAATGTTTTTTATACATGTATCGGTACATGTTGCTGTGTTTTTTAATGCGTTTGCCTTTTGTGGTAGTATTTGGGTTGTAAAATATTTCTTCAAGGTTTTTATCTTCCGCTATGTCTTTGTTACCTTTAAATTTTCGGGTGTCCGTCTATGCGGAAGTTTCAGGGTAGTCCTCGGTCTGCACCTGATGGAGGCTGATATGACATCACTATTTTCAGGCGAATAGCGGCAACGTCTCCCTGACGACCAGCGGCGACGCGGAAGCCGGGATGGACACGCTCTGCCTCACCCTGCTCTCACGTAGACAAAACATCCGCGAGCTTGAGGAGTCGGGCACTGCTAGCCACTGCCGGAAGCAAGCGGCGCAGTGTCGAGACGCGGACGTCAACCAGGAGAGGTGGGCGCGGCCACACTTGTGCGCTGCACAGAGTGCACGAGGCCTGAAAATCGAATCCTAAAGAGTACGGCTGTAATAAGAGTAATAAGAGCCTCAATCGGCATCGTAAATCTCAGCCTTGGTAGTAAGTAGCTCATCTCTTTCAGTTCTGCCTGGTGCAAAAAACGTGAAAAGTATGTAAGCATTTTAATAGTACATTGCGTGATCTTTTTAACGGCCACTTGCCATGTTTGCAGGCTTGCAAGTTGGCGTGTTTTTGAAAGCTATTAAGATAAAAAACAGGGCATAGCTTTCTGTGATCAAATGATGTCGCAGCGAAGTCGTTGATCGACCAGATTTTGGGGAAATCCCCAAGGTGAAGTAAGTTTCTGCGAAGGAACGTTTGACATCCACCTCAATGCAGCCATACGGCTACAAATGAAAGCTATACAGCTTCCTCAGAAGCTTCGAAGTTGAAGAAAAATTTGTCCTGGACCAGGATTCGAACCCGGGACCACTGCTTAACCGGAGAAGTCGCTCTACCAACTGAGCTAACCAGGAGGCGAGTCGTTTGTAGCGCAAGAACGAATTATCAACAACTCAAAGTAATGTACAGGTGTTACTCGACCAGATTTAGGGGAAATCCCCTAGGTGGAGTAAGTTTCTGCGAAGGCAACTGTGGCATCCACCTGTATGCAGCCATACGGCTACAAAGGAAAGCTATACAGCTTCCTTAGAAACTTCGCAGTTGAAGAAAAATTCATCCTGGTCCAGGATTCGAACCCGGGCCCACAGCCATACGGCTACAAAGGAAAACTATATAGCTTGCTCAGAAACTTCGCAGTTGAAGAAAAATTCGTCCTGGTCCAGGATTCGAACCCGGGATCACAGCGGTGGTCCCGGGTTCAAATTCTGGACCAGGACGAATTTTTCTTCAACTGCAAAGTTTCTGAGGAAGCTGTATAGCTTTCTTTTGTAGCCGTATTGCTGCATTCAGGTGGATGTCAAACTTTCCTTCGCAGCGAAGCTGTTGGGACGGCACATTTTTCACCCGGCAGTAACGACACGTCTTCATGCGGCTGGGTACTATCGTATATTTGATGATAGTTGCAATGGAAACCTGTTTGCGAAAGGGTGTAAAATAGACTGTTTGCAGTCTAGCATCTTTAGAGGCTCAATGAATCAGTATCTGACCATGCCTTAAAATAGCATTCCCGCAGGTGTGTATGCGGGCGTAAGGAGCAATGCACCAACTGAAATTGGAAAGGTTGGTTTAAAAAGCTGGTTTTCAAGTGTTTTTTTTTCCTTAACATGCAAAGCAAATGACGGGACACGTCGTGGGTCAGAAGAGAATCGGCAGAGAGAAAGCTGATTAATTTCGCAGGTGCAAGAATCAGCGGCCAATGCGCTAATAAAGATGCTAAAATATTTTGTGGATGGCTGTTTTCTTCGAGTACTCGGCAACAACACAAAACTAATACCCTGAAAACGAAAACTAAAGTGGAGCACCTTCGTTGGTTATATAATTTTCATTTCAACTCTGTCCTGGCGGTATAAAGTGTGCAGTCACTTCGATTTTTCGTTCAGTGAAACATTCTACAAACAGCGCCTCTCAGCCACCTTACAACAACATTCGTGGACAGAATGCTCGAAGTCGTCAAACCAAGAAACCAATACCTGGACGCCGCTGAAGGATTCTTATTTGTGTGAATTTGAGCTTCCAAAGCAGGAAATGTACCATTAGCGACAACGATGTGCTAATGCAAAAGCGTTAAGTGCCGGATTGTGCGAGAAACCGTAGTTGTTGTAGTAGTTGCCGGGTAAACAAAATCGTTGCCGTTGTAAAGTGTACATAAAGACACAACTGAGTCCATGTGGGATTTGAACCAGTCATCACAATAGGAGCCCAGTAGGCTACTACTGCGATACCTCTGCACGCTGCGGACGGTGGATCAAAAGATATCGTTGTTGCTCTTTTCTTAACGACATACGTACCCTTAGGGGATAAGCGACGAACCGGAAGCTTTCATGGGCTAATGGGCGCGCTGCACAAAACTGAATTGAATATGTAGAAGTTAAGAATACGGCGTGATACTTAAATTGGATGGCGCGTGACTAGAACTGGTGCACACCAGCCGCGCAGAACTTCGATTCTGTAGAATCTGTGGTGTGGTGTAGTCTGCTTGCTAAAACAATTCGCCATAAGACTAAGAAACAAAAGCGAAGAAAGTAACGCAAACACGGTGTAGCAGTAGAAAGCCTGTCAAAGCATTTTCCGCCGAAAGACGACAAAGCAAGTGCAAATATGATGTAGCATGATAAGCATTAGTAGGCTTTCGCCTTAAACACGTGTAAGCAGACTCAGGAACACGTTCCCACATATTTATTTATTTCACCTCGTATGTGTCAACGGGAAAAGGAACACGTCTCGTATAGTCACAAATGGCAAAGATTTTGCAGGAGCGACTTCCCCACTGTGTGGCCATAGTCAGGGAGAACATGGTGCAATTAAAAAGTAAATTTAATTAATTCTTGCCTACTTTATTGCCTAACTGGCAGCAGCCACTCAGATTACACATTAAGAGAAGATATGCCTAGTGTGGGAAGAAATATTTATCATTAAAATATGGATGAAAAATATTCCGGTCGCACATATTCAGAAGTTGTGTTCACTGTTTTTAATAAAGAATAATACACGGATTACCCACGTTCGCGAACCATAAGTAGGACCCACTAACAAGGGCCTACTGTCGTGCACGTCTGGCTAGTGCTGCAAGCTTCTTGTTGCCTTACCACAGAAAGATACGTTTGATGCCGTTGGTTTTGTTATCAATCCAATGGGATGACTTCATTGAAATATTCAAGGTGGCAAAGCTGCACAGAATATAATTCAATTATTTTTAGACGGATGGGTATGCTTCGTACTGTGCGGGGGTCAAAGTCAGTCATGTTTATTTCAACATTGAATATGCTGAGGACAGTCAAAAAGCCATTTTGGGCTTGGCGAGGCCTGTGCGCCTCATATACAGTTCAACGGCGCGTGGGCGCCGACGGGAACCAAGGAGCGCCGGTCTAATACCCCTGACACACGGGCGCCTAAAAGGCCTTTGCAGAGAAGGGCTGCTACCGAAACGGCGTTCGCCTCCGTGACACACGACAAAGGAGAATCTCCTTCACCGCAGCGGGCATTTCCCGTAAGGGATGTTCGCGGTGTTCGCCTATCTCCTTTCCCGCACGAAAAGGAGCAGCTAGCGGCGCAGCCTCGTAGGCAGGCGCTTGCAAATCATAAGCTTCCCAGAACTTAGTGAGACCAAATGCAATTTCATAATACCTTCATAAATTGTTAAAACTGCAATGAAATAAATTGCACCAAACATCTGCCCACTGTTGCCAGATTAGGCACGGAACATAGGCTAAAAAAGCACTCCATCGTTGCTGTTTAATACAAATATGTGAAATTACCTATTTATTCTTTCTAAACAACAATAAACCGCACAGTTCTTATCTAAAATAACAAAAAAAGGTCTATTAGCCGAACTTTATTTTTGTTATTGTGCATGCTTTTTCCACAGAACTGCTAGCGCCACTTTATTGGTGTGTCAGTTACAGCGACTACATAAAGGAGATCGGGTGTTGCTGTGTGTCAGGAGCGCCACTCCTTTCCACAAAATGTCTTTTGACGTGGCGAAAGGGGTTTAGTTTAAAGGAGATCTAGCGTTGTCGTGTGTCACAGGTTAAGAGTGTGTTCGCACTGCCCCCGCCGCCTTATCTGATATGTTTAATCGGCGCTCTGCTGGGGTGTCTTGCTGGGCGCGACGGTCTTTAAAAGGCAGCGCTGGGCTATAGAGGGGGCGCTATTGCACTGCCGCTTGCAGGCATCAGCGGTGGCTGAATCCACCGCTGTTGAGCTGGACGAAGCTGCGCGCACCCGGAAACGTGCCTTGTTGCATGCTGAAAAGAGCGGCATAAAATTGTTGGCCGCTGCGGTTTTTCATGGCATGTCTTTGCGGTATAATTTATTGTAAGCCGACACAAAAATTGCTTTGGACAATAAGAAAGCACATTCACAGAAATTTTTCTTGTTCGGAAAAAAAAAAAATCTGGCTTTCAACATTGTTTCTTTTTTTTAATTTTGGTCTTCTCCCAAGTTACTGCTGCACTCAGCTCAGGTCTATTCTGAAGAAAGGGAAATACAAAATGCCCATGCGATGGAAATTTTCGGTGTTGAAGAACGCCGTGATGAATAGATACAATCGTCTTCTATTACAGCGGGCTTCACAGGGCGCATATTTTGTTTTCGCATTAACCCTCTCGCTCTCGCTGACGAGTATAGTCGTCATAAAATTTTGTACCAAAATGACCGATCGCGAGTATGGCCGTCATCGCCCATGACGACTATACTAGTCATCGGTAATTTTAGCGCCCTAACGGCGTTTTTTTGCAAGGCACCGAAGCCATGCGGTGAAGCCACCTTCGAGCAATCTTTTTTTACACCTTTAAAGATACAAAGGAAAGTTATTTCATCGAAATATTGGCGCCGTATGAAGCAATCTTAGGGCAGTCTTTCTTACGCACTTAGAGAAATAAAGGAATGTTATTTCATGGCAATAATAGTGTCATTTTATTGAGAACAGAGAGCTCTACAAATTGAGAGAAAAACATTTATTTGTAAATTTGATGCATTTTTTTTGGGCTGGAGCGTGCGCAGCTTCATCCAGCCCAACAGCTGCTGATTCGGCCACCACTGATGCCTGCAAGCGGCAGTGCAATCAGCGCCCCTCTATAGCCCAGCGCTGCCTTTCGAAAACCGTCGCGCCCCGCAAAACACGCCAGCAGAGCGGCGATTAAACATATCAGATAGGGCAACGGGGACAGTGCGAACACACTCTTTGACTGGCGCTCCATGGTTCCCGTCGGCGCCCATACGCGGCGCTGCGATGCAGTTCGGCCACTGCTCCCGTGCTCCGTTTACTTCTACGTGGACCTGTACATTCCAATAAAATAACCAGTGACAGGGTAACGCAGTCAAACAAAATTTCCCTATGTCTCCAGCAATAATATTAATCATCATGGACATGACTATATAATAAATCTCAGGTTTTCAAGCTTAAAAGGAATTTATTGCAGTGGGTGGGGTATATTGAAGCATTTGTCTACCGTAGTTGGTGCGTTTGTTGGGAATACTACACGTGTGCGTGCACCGAGTATCGTAGGCACGAGGACGGTTTGTTAATCCAGCGAGCTGCGTTAAGTATAGGTCGTTTTTGATATATATAGTTTGTATCGCGCGAGCAATACCGAATTGTACGAGTAATGTACATGGACCATCCTTAGCTTCTGTAAAAATGGGGCCTATGTGCTCGTCACATGCTACATTTTCAATTGCCTTAGCGGCCTTTTTTTGAAGCCTTTGAATTTTATCCAGATTTGCAACGGTTGTGGTACCCCACACAAGGAAACGATATCGTAATGTTGAGCCGAAAAGGGAATATAGGGAATACAGAAAAGGGTGTTGCGTCCGCACAGCCGTGGATGGCTGCCGACGATTTATTACAACTCAAGAGGTTGGAACATAGGCAGTAGTCGGGCGTTGGAGACAGCACTGGCCAGCGTTCGACACGTGAGGCGCGCTCGTGCCACAGGACCCAGTGCCTCTCTCGCGCGCACATCATCGTTGTCGTCTTCTGGCGACATATCAATTCTTCCCCCCTTAGAGAAAACAGTAAACAAAGTCTCCATAGCGATCTGGAGGCCGCCTAGCCTCAGCTGGTCGCAGTTGCCGGGTGGTCCCTGCTTGAGACGTTGAGGTCGATGGTTGCGAGGAAACATCTGGAGTATCCAGCGAGTCCGGTATCAGTGGAACAGCAGAACTCGACGGCATCTCTTGCGCTGTGTCAGCGAAATTGTCTGCTGTGCTCCAGTCCGTGGGCGTCCTGCTCTGGCTCGCTTTCCTGATGTGGTTCAGATGACGACGAACCTTTCCAAGGGCGCTTTTTACCACCCAGGATCGTGGTCCGACGCGGCGCAGAATTTCGCCTTCAATCCAATCTGGCTTTCTTAAGAACTGTCGTATGAGCACCCTTTCCCCTTCGTCGAAACGACGTGATTGTTTCAGCGTCGGCTGGTGATCAGAGGTCTGCGTTTCCTTCTCTGGCTTGAGCAGATCGAGGGGACATAAAAGTTCGCGGCCAAACATCGCTCTCGCCGGTGTCATTCCTGTGGCTGTGTGCACCGTCGTGTGTTGCCGATACAGGAACCTTGCAAGTCTGCACTGTATGGAGTAGTGTTTATCCATTAAGAGGGCTCTCTTCAGTTCTGCCACGTATCGTTCTGCTTGCACGTTTGTTGCAGGGTGATACGCTGGTGACGTCATAGCTTGTATGCCATTTGATGCGTAGAACTGCTTTATCTCGGTTGAAATAAAGGCTCTTCCGTTGTCCGAGACGACTTTCCGTGGAATGCCGAACGTAGCGAAGAGGCTCCGGAGTACGTCAATGACAACCGCGGATGTTGTCTGGGTGACGTGACGGACTTCTACCCACTTGGTGTACGCGTCCACAACAACCAAGTAGGTGCGCCCGAGTAGTGGTCCCACGAAGTCAACATGCAGTGTGTGCCATGGTGTCTGGGGACGGTCCCATGAGGGAATCGGAGCTTTTGTTGGGCTCTTCTGCGTTGATTGTTGATTGGCGTTCAGAGCACTGTCGCACCGTTTCTTCAATCATCTTGTCGATTCCGGTTATCTCTACTCCCAAATGAGGAAACCAGTTTCGTCCGAGGAGCTTACAACCTGATCCCTTGATTATCACAAGTGGTAATGTCAAAGTCTTGCCCTTGCGCGTTACTTCTACCGTTGCACAGCCGAGCACTGGAAGAGACTGGCCTGACCATGTGCGTAGGAGAATGTTGTTCGTCTGGAGCCGAGGTGGGTCATTCGTCCACGTGGATCTGAACGTTGTCTCACTGATAAGAGTGCAGGCTGCACCTGAGTCGACTTCGAAGGTCAACGATTTGCCATGTACACGTAGCTGCATCATGACCTTCTGGGTGCTGGATATGTCCATTAAGGTGTTGAGCTCATAAAGCGCCTTGCTTGGCGACTCTTGAGAAGTCGAGTCCTGGGCTGATGCTGTTGTCGAACTTCCTTCACATGGATATTCGATGCTGTTGTTCCCTTTAGTTCTTGCCTCTTTGCGCTTTTTGATACACGCTTTTTCGATGTGTCCGCGTTTCTTGCAGTAGTTGCAGGAAGTTGTCTGGAACTTGTAAGTGTCCGGACTATGTTGTGCGTCACAACGCCAACAACGTTGGTTCTTCTTCTCGGCGTAGCTGCTGGAGCGGCCTGTCCTTCCCGTATGGCAGGTACTTGTACTGGCTTTGTGGATCTCTCTCCATTCCGCCTTGACGTTTTTCTGGTCTTCAACGGCGTTTTCAGCTCTCAATGCGAAGTCAAAAGCTTTCTTGAACGTCAAGTCCTTTTCTGCAAATAGCCGCTGTTGGACCTGCTCATTCCGAAGACCACAGACGAAACGATCTCGCAACATTACGTCCAGTGGTAGCATAGACGGATTCGCAGCCATATCTGTGCTGGTGCCAAAATTACAATCCGCTGCTAGTTTCTTGAGCGCTGCCACGTAATCACTGACCGTTTCGTCGTGCCTTTGGTCCCGTCGTTGGAAGCGTGCCCTGCAGAAGACTTCAGAAGGTTGCGGATCAAAGTGAGCCTTGAGCACCTCAACGATGTCATCATAGTCCACTTCGCTGGGCTGCTTGGGTTGAACGAGGGCGCAGACGATGTCGTACGTCTGTTCCCCGCACAGCGTTAGCAGGTGAGCGCGTTTCTTGGAAGCGTCCTTGATGTCGTTAGCTTCGAAGAAGAATTGAAGCCTTCCATACCAGGATCTCCAGGAGCCGGAGCTGCCGCTGAATTCGGGTAGCCGACCGAAGTCGCACGTCGCCATGTCGTTCCGTTTCTTGACGTCGGTGACCTGCCGGTGAAGTGCCGGTGAGTCCGCAGTCTTCCTCGTCGCCAAATTGTTGCGTCCGCACAGCCGTGGATGGCTGCCGACGATTTATTACAACTCAAGAGGTTGGGAACATAGGCAGTGGTTCGAGCGTTGGAGACAGCACTGGCCAGCGTTCGACACGTGAGGCGCGCTCGTGCCACAGGACCCAGTACCTCTCTCGCGCGCACATCATCGTTGTCGTCTTCTGGCGACATATCAAAGGGAATATAGGGAAATGGAATATAGTAGTAATTTCATATTTTTGGGCAGCAATAAACGTAAGCGGGACAACACGCCAACACTACGAGAGAGTTTTGAATAGGTGGCGTCAACATGAGCATTCCAGGACATGTGCTCGTGAAAGACAACCCCAAGATTTTTCACTGTTTGAACAAGCTCCACATTACATGCTCCAATTGTTAAACGAAGCTCCGAGTCAATTGTTTTGTTTCTGTGTCGAAATAACACTGCTTTAGATTTAGAAACGCTTATGTCTAAAGAGTTACTTATGCTCCACTTATTTAAATGTTCTAGAGTGTTGTTCACCTTTATTTCAAGTTAATGTAATGTTGATTCTTGGAAATATAGAGTGGTGTCGTTAGCATATAGAATTATTTTACACCCTTTGTCAATGTTTACAATTTCATTTACGTATAAATTAAACAG
Source organism: Haemaphysalis longicornis (assembly GCF_048455015.1). Lineage (NCBI taxonomy): Eukaryota > Metazoa > Arthropoda > Arachnida > Ixodida > Ixodidae > Haemaphysalis > Haemaphysalis longicornis. Next base: position 41,361,564 of record NW_027526385.1, on the reverse strand, counting down.
TGGTGGCCCGAGGACGCTACCTTGTGGTACACCACCTAGCAAGGTCTTAAGGTTTGATCTATAGTTGTTTATGATTACCTGTTGCTTCCGTTCACACAAATAACTCTTTATAAGCGCAAGAAACGTACCTCGAAAACCATAGTTTCCAAGTTTTAGTAAAAGTGTTGTGATTCATTCGATCGAATTCTTTCGAGTAATCAATGAATACTCCTAAAGTACAAGTTCCTTTTTTGAAAGATTCTAGTATTATTCCTTCTGTAATAAAAATGCCGTTTCAGTAGATCGATTTTTCATAAAGCGGAATTGGAAATAAGTTATGATCGCTCGTTTTTTTTAAAGCTGACATTATTTAATGAATCAACGTTTCGATTAATTTAGAAAATATTGGCAATACTGATATAGGTCTATAGTTAGACATGTCATGGATGTCACCACTCTAATAAATTACGGAAACTTTTGCTAACTGTAACCTATTTGGGAATTTCCCCTCTGAGAATGATAAATGTTCTATATGAACTAATACTGTAGCTACAATCGCAGCAGTATTCTTCACACGTTTCGTTTTTAAGTCTTCAATATCACAACAGCTGCTATTTTTAAGGTAGAAAATACCGCTCTGATTTCTCCCTCATTTGTTGAATATAAAAATGCGCTTTTGCGCAATTTGGGAGATAAAAATTGTGTGCAGTATAGGGAATGAGTACTATTCGCGATAGAGATAAAGTAATCATTGAACGCATTGGCCACTTCATTTCCGGTTATTTGTTCTCCATTTAAGATAACTTCTGCCACCCCAGTATTTTGGTTTGAGGAACGATTTAAGAGAATGTTTAGGTGCTTCCAGACAGCTTCAGAACTGCGAGAGGCCTCATTTTTAACAAGGTTTTGAAAATAGTACTGTTTACTTCTTTTCATGAGTACATTTCTTTTAGTTTTACACTTTTTAAAGACTTTAAGATCTTCAACACTTCTAGTAGCTATAAAGCGTTGGTAAAGAGTCGGATTTTTAACCGGTTTTAGGTAATCGCTAGTTATACAAGGTTTCCTAGCCTAGCCTTGCGAGGCGCAACTTGTGCAATATAAGGAAAACATTGGTTATAAATATTCTGATATTTCTCGATGAATGCTTCGTATGCCTGATCAGGGCCTTTGCAATACAAAGTGTTCTCGCAGTCTGTACCGGCCAACCTGCTTGCAAAAGATTCAGTGGTGGTGCTATTTATGTCGCGATATTTCATTTACTTTACTTTGTTTCTGGATTTACCATTTTTGTATCTCATCGGGAAGAAAATTGGCAGATGGTCACGAATATGTGCCCTAGGAAAACTTTGGAAGTGGGAATTCATGGCAGTGCATTCTAAAGAACTTTTTTGGGTTAGCGTGTTTGCTTTTTATTATAGAATATGACGCATGAAAGAGAGATGAAGCGATGCGAGGCTCTTAACACAACTTTGGCCATGATTTATAATGCGTAGGAAACGTTACCCACTCCCACTTAGCGGGGGAGTGCGGTGTCTTTCCGCCAGAAAAGGGTGATATGAGGAGCTGCCTACTCCTCGTAAAACAGTGCTGCACGAGTACACGTTAGGGTAGAATGAGCTGAGACTGGTCAACAAGGTTTCACGAGGAAAAGTGGTTTTTATACGTTGTATTCATTGGAGAGGGACGCATGCAGGCAACCATGTGAATGCGCCGTCGCTGGTTACGTCAGTCTCCGCAGGATGGCCGTACTAGTCCGTGCTAAGCACATGATGTGTGTTGGACGTTCCAAACTCTACCCCACCGAACGCAAAGTAATCCCTCGACTCCAATGTGAGTGGGATTAATAACCTATCAGTTGACACCACCGTTGAGAATCCGATTAAAACGTAGCATACGACGCACGCCGGTGTTTTTTGTTCTTCTGCGGCGTGCGGGCGCCGTGTCCATGGCGCTTCGAACATATCCGTGGTCGTTTCTAGTGTTGTCAAGTGAATAAATTGACGGCTAAACTTTTTAGTGAGTACAATCTGTTCAGTAGAGGAGGTCAGAAAGGATGGTCCTCTGCTTGACACAGCTTAAGTTCTAGCAAGCATGCGAGGGATGTCATCTGGTTAGTGAATAGCGGATTTAGCAGGAACGCATACGTGTACGTGTGTACAAGTACATACCTGTCATCAGTTGCTCACTTTTGACCTTTCGTGCTATCTCTTCCCAGGTAACCGAAAAGACGAACGGGGGATTCCGTCGTGTGCTGCGCATCCTGGGGGCGGACAATGCGCCGGTTTCCGATGTGCACGAGGCGTTCAACAAGACGTCGATGCACACTGACAAGACCCAGACAGTCAACCACAAGCGAATTGTGATCACCCTGACCAATCTGCGCTATGAGGACTCCGACCAACTGTGGTTTCTCCTGCTGCGCGGTTGCACGTTCTACAACCCCCACGCAGATACCACACAGGCGCAGTTGCAAGGGCCCTTGCCACGGACCAGGAATAGAGTTAACATCGCAATGGCCAACTATCAAGAGCTCAACAAACCTTAAAGTGTTCCAACAGAACTGCTGTGAGCTCGAGGATACGGTGCCAAGTTTTCCGCTTGGAATGAGCCAGGTGAAAAATGAAAACGTGGACGTTTTTTTTTTGTACTAACAAAATAGTTCCTGGTGTGCATGAGGTGTTCAAAACGTCGATGCACACCGACAAGACCGAAGAGATCAACCACAAGCGTACCGCAATGACTCTGGCCACCTGCGTGACGGGGACACCAGCCAACTGTTGTTTCTTCTGTGCAGTTAGACGTTGTGTAAACCTGGCGCATGGGCCTTGGGCTCCGGCTAAGAACACGTTTACCACCACACCGAGCAACTATCCGCCGTTCGGAAAAGCCTTCAAGTGTGCAAAGGGGACCTCTATGAGCTCGTGAAACGGTGCTTTCTTGTGAGCTTGGATTGAACCACGTGAAAAACGAAGACGCTGACTTTTTCCGTCCCAAAGAGATTCTTGCCTATTTGCGTTGATCGTTCACGACATCGCTGTATATCAGCCAGGCCTTTGTGATCAACCAAAAGTGGGTCGCGATGACCCTGGCCAATCTTCCTGATGTGAACAGCACCTAACCGTTTTTTGTGATGTACGGTCGAGATCAATTTACGGTTAGACGTTCGGCAACCATCTTTGAGATCCTGCGCAGGCCCTGGCACATGGGCCGTGACTTTCAGTCAAGAATAGGTTTACCACCCTACTGGACAACTACTCAGAGTTCATCAAAGCCCTCAGACGTGAAGGGGCGGCCATGAGCCCGACGAAACGCTGCTTTATTTACCGCTTGCAATGAACCATGTTCAAAATGGAGACGTGAACTCTTTTTTTTTCTCGCCTCATCGTACTAGTTCCAGATCTGCACAGAGCGCTCAGGACTTCGCCGTGTATCTACAAGTCCGAGGCTATCAACCACGAGTAGATAAACCTGCGGGATAAGGACACTGACCACCTGTTCTTTCTTATGTATGTCTAGATGTACAACCCGCATGCAGACACGGATCCTGGTGTATAGGCCCTCGAATGTAGTCAAGAAAAGGCTTACCTGCTAGCACCACATTGGTCAACCAGCCACCAAAGCCTTCACGTGGAACAACGGAGCAGCTTGGGACCCGAGGAAACAAGTGCTAGCAAACCAGTGCGACATACAGGCGGAACAACGCCTTTTTTGTACAGTAGGTCGATTAGCGACCCACCCGAGGAAACGCCGTCACAGCCCAGGTCTTGGCGAACGCAGCCTGTTCTCCAGCCAAAATTAGTTTTAGTATCTCCCAGGCCATCTACTGAGTGTGCGCCAAGGCATTAACGCTAGCCAATGGGACCACTGGGTGTCCGGGACAACGTTGCTGTGTTTGGTGCTTTCAGTAATTCACGCGAAGAGAAAGTCGTGAACTTTTATTTCCCAACCTGCTGCTTCCCATTCTGTACACAGTGTTCAAGACGTCACAGTACATCAAAGATGGCGAGATTGACTACATGCACCTCGGCACTTCCCCGTCCAACCAGCCATACGTCAACACCTACAAACACTTCTTTCCAGGATCATAGCCAGGGGTTTGTTTCCGTGCCAGTGCACCCCTCTAAATTTTATTAAAGCAGAAAAAGAACTAAGAGGTTGCGTGTGTACAGCATTTCTTTTTATTTCTTTTCGTGGCGCATAACACCGCCCGAAAGATATTTATGGCTATGCGAGTGCTTCTATTTTATCTACGACCGGATTTTTATAAGACCCACACGAGGACACAGCCCATGTATGGGAGCAAGCGCCCTGGTTTCCTGTCTAAGGTATGCTTACCTACCTACTGGCCCATTACACAGAAAGGGGCAATGCAGACAAAATACAAGTTTGGCTCATTCGAAAGATTGCCGCGTTAGGATCATGCAGACACGGCTTTTAACGCTCACTTTGTTCAAATAAGATCCCTGAATTCATGACCAAAAACCAATCAATACAACGGGATCGAGGAACCACCTTTAATAGGCAATTACTGGAGTAGTCGTTTCATAGAAATAATTGCACATATAACCATGCGTGAAAAAGAAAGGAATACGAACAACTAAAATCTGTAATTGATATCAACGGCTCACTATGTTGTGTTGCTTCAGCCTATCACAGGCACACCTAAATCTCTTCCTGCACCGAAATCGCCCTCCACTGGAATATGCGGGTGCCTAAATGTCCATGTACTGATATGTTCCTGCACAGATAAGTCTTGTAAAAATAAGTTCAAATGAATGTGCTTTTCTATTCCTTACTTGCCGCAGAGTTTGGATTCCGTTCCGGCGAGTGCACTATGCCATACTACCTAGCAACGCCACCGCACCCAACTTTTACAGTGCTCATCTCTTGCAGTGTGCTGTTTTGTCGCGTGCTGTTTTGTCGCCGTGCTCTTCTGTCGCGTGCTGTTTTGACGCCGTGCTGTCTTGGCGCCGTGCTCTTCTGTCGTGTGCGGTTTTGTCGCTGTGCGCTCTTGTCGCGGTGCTGTTTTGACGCGTGCTGTTTTGACGCGTGCCCTTTTGACGCCGCGCTGTTATGTCGGTGCTATTCTGTCGCGTGCCGTTTCGTCGCGTGCTGTTCCTTCGGTATACCATATATAATTAGGAAATAAGGGAATTGCCATGCGACCCACTAGCTCATTTCTCGCAACAGAACCTATGATGTCATATGTGCCGAGCTCTGCGTTTGGCTGAGGCCGGAAATAGCAAACGCATATTAGGAGGGCCTAATAGCTTGCCGAGCGAGCTGCTTGCACCTAAATGTAGTGCATATTCATTGTACAGCAGTAAGGATGGCGGGGTAAACAGTGAATGTTAATAAAATAGAAGTAAATATAGAAGTACCGATGTGCACTGCTGTTGGAACTGGGCGCACTATACTTGTTTTAGCTGTACAGCAGTCTGCCTCTTTGGAGATGTCTTACACGACACTAGCCGATTGCCGTATGTTCGATAAACAGGGTCCCGTCGCTTACGCCAGGTTTCACGAAACTATTACTTTCTACCGTAACAAAAACTAGCCAGGTGTAAGTACGGTAAAAAACAAAGCAATGGAGGACAACGGTCCGCGTTTCGGGGTGGTAGCGCCATGTGGGAGGAGTGATGGTAAGCAAGGCTGAAGAGCCTAATGACGCACTGGAAGTTCGTTTGAATGACCGTCTTTGTGGCTTCATGGCAGACGTCACGAAAACACACGATTGGTCACGAGAATAAAAATTTTGACCTTAACTGATAAATTTCTCAGTGAATACGCCATCCTTTGCTGCCGCACAAGCGCTGGGGGCACTATAAAACGAAATATCTCGAACAAAACAAACTTCCATTTTGTCTGCATGGCCCCTTGAAGGCCCTGAACTGTGCTTACGGGACCGTTTCCAACCCGGAGTGTCGGTGCTGTCTTTTTGTGCATTGACAGAGCCACGCGAAAAAGGAAGGCGTGGACTCTTGTCCGAACGCGCGGTTTCCCGTGATACACAGTGAATACTCAAGATGGAGCGATTTATGTGCGTAAACGTGTTTGAATGTGCGTAAACGTGTTTGACTTGAGTTATGTGCTCAGAGGAAGTGGGATGCCAGCCACAGGGTAGAAAAGTACACCCATGATAAACCTAGGCCAACCATGCGTGCCGGCATTACTACACCGTAGAGTTTCATTCTAATATACACTAGAGGGAAATCTGGCGCCACTGTCTACGGGAGCCGCGCTTCGGCGAGCGTTCCGTCATGCACAGGGCAGGCATGTTCCACTTGTCCTTGGCATGGCTCATGAACGGGCTGAAAAGTTGGCTCTGACTGCAAAAAGCAGCAATATTAGTGTGGAAGGTTCATCAAATTTGTTTTGTTATAAAATTAAACCTCCAGAAAGATGAATTTGTCAATAATTATGTAGAAGCTATATGCACGTTGAACAAGAAAAAATGTTACGCGTTGTTGTTGATTTTTGCTTCGAGACAAAAAAGGAGTCATCAGCCTATCTAAGCCAAATAGGCGAGGAACGTCGCTAGCAGCCATGGCGCCGCCCACGGCGGCCCGCAACTGCAGCGACAGATTTCCCTCTAGTATATATTAGTATAAAACTGTATGTACTACACCTCTCAGCCATCTTGACGGAGCAAGGTGTTCTTCGATGTACGTGACGCGTGCTGTAGGATACGTTCCTCTACCGGCTAGGTACGTGGACGAACATTGTAAAATGGAATTTGGGTATCCTTGTAATACCTAATCATTAAGCAAAATCAAGGCCGTTCCACTTATTGTGAAAGCTGTCGGAAGTACAGAACAGTGATTCGCCATAATGAGCTGTAGCGCAGTTATCCACTCACTGCCACCACCCAAAGCAATTCAAATTTCCCGCCTTCGCAGTGCTCCCGCGCCCCCTGCTTAAAAATGCGCCAGCGGGAGTTTTGTTCTTTTTATGCTTGTTTCTCCTCCCGCACGTGCCTGTGTTGCATTGCCACTTTTTTTCGCTTACTATAAAAACCAACCCAATGAGAGTTCCTAACTCAATGAACGCGGGCGCTGCCGCTTAATTACATATATTTTGCCTCAAATGTACCTGCAGTTTTTTTTTCGCTAAACAACGGGAAGATGTATGACAAGCGCCAGCGGTTCACGAGTTTCCATACGACCAGAGCTACTGGATATATACAGTGGCGAAACTTCCCATAGGCCCCATGCATCAAAAGCCGGTCTTCGATTGCTCCCCTGCGCCGGGGCAAGCATGGGGCAAGTTGACTAGCCTGTCGTCTGTCGGCAAGACGTTGAAGTACTCAAGTGCTTGCGGCTGATGCCGTAAGTCATAAAAAGAAAAGCCGCAAAAATACAAGTGAATTTTACCTAATTAATGTACTCTAATTTAAAAAACAATCTTTATTTTACAACAAATTTTGAATAATATTAGTTTAGCGAAGTTCAGTTTTTGTCTCCTAGGCGCCGCACTCGTCGACTTGCCCCTTAGCTTCCACAGAGCAGGGGGGCTATCGCCGCCCGGATTCTGAATAGGAGTTTCGCAACTGCTCTGCTTACGACTATATAAACCGCTTGGCTTTCTAAGCCTCCAGGGTACGCCGTGACGACGGAACGCCGTGTGGCTCTACTTGGGTACAGCGATGGAGCTACGATGACAAGGCGAGCCCCTAAAGTGCGCTGCACTTAAAAAGGCGTGCTGTGTATAGTGCCTAGCACGCCCAACAGGTAGCACTAAAATAAAGGCTTCAAAATTGATTATTATAAAAGAGTAGATACAGAGTTTAAACGGGCCCGCCAAAGGCGACAGGCGGGCGTGTGCGGCGTCACCCGGCAGCAAAGTTCACTTCGGTAAAAAAGCCCTCATTGACAGTGATAACTGAATAGGGAGGAAAAAAAAAGACAAGCAAACAAAAAAGTAAGAAAAGAGAAGAAGAAAAACATAAAAAGGCCGAAACAAGGAAAGCAAAAATAACAAACAGAAAAGGTGAAGACAAACAGACAAAAAATGGCTGCGGATTAGCTCCGCTAACCTCAGATATGCAAAGAAAAAGATTGGCTTAGTCTGGTTAAGTCTTGGTTTCGCTTGGTTAAGCTTTGATTTGCCTGTATTGCCGACCACGTCTCATAGGCATGCGGTCCCGTGCAACGCTTAAAGAAGGATTCCGGGCGAACGCGGCGTTCATTCATGGCGAACGCACCGATCCTCTTCGCCGGGCGCGAAACGAGTCACGTTTCCCGAAACGACCCAGCGCCGCATGCATGGGAGGCTGCGGGGGTGGTTGACTGCCTCGGCCACAGCGGCGGTGGCGACCGCTGTCGGCGCCCGCAGGCGAAGTCACTGGACGAAAGTAGTAAAGCTTTGCTTTAAAATACAATAAATCAACATGGGTTCTATCTACATGGGTCGCATTTTCCTCATCACCAAGGAGCAATAAAAGACCAAAAAATAGCAAACTGTCAACGCACACACATGCATATTTCAGCATAATTATAATGCTACAATAGCAGTCCGTAAGTGTTTCCGCGTAGTTGAGGAGAACAATTCGTCAGGCAATGAATTGAAAATAGAGGTACACAATATGGTCTTGCAGACTCATTCCGTAATGGTACGGACCATCGGCGTTATATAGCGAGGTATGTTCCCCATAGGTATAGGTTTAACAGTGGGAGTTCGTAATCCGTACACCAGAAATATTTTAGCGTGACGATTTGCTTAAACAATATATCGAATGACGGTAAACCGCTTGCCTTAAACACACTGTCTGAATTCGGCTTATAAAGAACACTCTTGGCTATGTTTTTTAAAATACTGTTAACTCTGTTTTTCGAGATAGAGGAGCAGTTGAAAAAACAGCACATGCCATAACCAAGAACACTATAATCCAAAGTTTGCGGTAGTTTTTTTCGAACAGAGAAAGGCAGAAACACTTTTAACCTGTACAACATACAGGAAGTACTTCTAAGCTCTTCACATATGTGAGTCATGTGTGTGTTCCACAAAAGATCCCCATCAAAATATACACCTAGGTATTTTACAGAATCGACACAGAAGATACGGGCACAGGAACAAGATGCACAATTTGATGTGTGTATCGTAATGAAGCAATCGTTCAGCGCTGTTTTCTGTCGATTTCGGAGAGCCGACTTTTTACAGGGATGATTGTTATTATATTTGCTTCGAAGCAATCCGCTACATTTCTGGCATCATCTTGGAGATTTGAGAGAGCGAGAGAATAACCAGAGTTGCCAGATGCCAGCGGGGTGTCATCCACGTATTGATAAATTTTCAAAGTTTTAACAGCCGTAGCTAAGTCAATAAAATACAAATTAATAAGAAGAGGTGACAAGATAGACCCTTGATAGACTCAGCACTTATCCAAGCGACACCACTTGAGAACGATCCCGAAGGCAATTTGGAAGCAGAGATAGAAAGGGTCCGCGGAAGCCATAACGGTATTTTAGTAGAGTGTATGCCATGGTTCACAGTATTAAACGTTTTCCTAACATCAAGAAATAGCCCAAACGAAACCTCATTCGGATCTATGCTGTTATGAGGGGTATCAGGCAACTTTTCAGGTAACACCTGCGTGCCCGCGTCGGAGACGAATCCGTATTTATGATCACTCAGTAACTCATTTTTGGTGCAAAGGAAATCATGACACCCAATGTGTGCTTCTAACGAATTTGCGAAAGGCAAGATACAACCGAAACAGGGCGGTAGTTTGAAGGGTCTTTTTTTGCGGCTTTTATATAGGGGAACCACGCGGGCGCACTTAAGACTGTCTGGCCATGAGCAATGTTCAATTATGTTTTTCAGTATAAACAAAACAACACCTTTTAAATACCCAATATTTCTGCAGAGATCCCGTATGTGTATGTTATCAAGTCCTGGTGATTTGTGGCGGCTTAAACTACTGACTATGCAAAGGAGATCAGGCTCAGTCAAAAACGGGATAAAGGCGGACCATGGCACATGGTTTGGTAGTATATTTTGAAATGCGCACTGAACTGGCCAATAATTGCCTAAAAAGTCTGCTTCTCGCAGCTTCGTGCCGCCGCAGCTAAAATGTAGTTGTAATTAATCATTACGGCATCCAACAACACAACACAAATACCCGGACGCGCATTGGCGCCTCACGATGAGAGAGTCTATCTAATGAATTTTTTTTCTGCTGTCTTTCTTTACTGTTCTTGACTGCTGGCTTCCCTTTCTGTGCTCATTCAACAAGCCCCTCAATTTCTGATTGGCTGGTGTAAATCTGGAAACAAAAGAAAAGCCGCGAAGAGCGCATAACTATAAGCGATGGAAAAAGCTGTACACACGTGAAAAAGCAATACCAGCGAAACTTGCTTACGTACCAGCCGTGGGATTTGCCTAAGTAAAAGTGGAAGTTTTGTATGCCACGCTTATGAACCCCAGTAAACTCGCCGCTACCTAAGTAAACATTGTTGTTATTGTTTTCTCACATGTGTCCTACTTTTCCTGCTTTCAAAGCACGAAAGCAGATTTAAGTACTCCGAAAAAAAATTTCTATGTGCTAAGGGCGGCGCTGTATTTCTGCTGGGAGCTCAAGCCGGGATTTCAAACATCCGGTTTAAAACCAAAATTAAGAACATTCGGCTGTCCAAGTGAAGCGAATAATTATAGTGCCACTCACATGTGCGAAACAACCAGTTTTTCCGGTGCATCCATTACAGATGTCAGTCACGGTTACTCTATTTTTTGAAGCACAATAATTGTTTCAAACAGCGGACATTTACGGATGGCCAAGGGATACCGAGCATAGTCGTTATACTTTTGCACGCAGCCCGTCATCCATCGTTCTTTTCCTGCAGCGATACTTTATCAAGATACAGGGCCCACATTGCGTTTGACAGTAAAGTGAAAGAATACACGTTTTGTGTATGTGTTTCTAAGCGCCATCTGAAGCTCAGACACCACGTAATGTTTAGAAAAAAAATATACCCGTGTTTCATGCTAAATTCTGAGCTTGTACTGCATACCGCATAATTCTCCATGAACACATTACATCCGTTCTGGAACATAAATAAAAATATTCGCTGCTGGTCTTGTGTTTTACAGAGCACAAAAGCTGAAATCCATTGAGCCCGACGATCAAGGCTTGAGTGATATGCAGCGCATTCGAATAAAAAATAACGATAGATTCATTAACTCAGTACAGACTTTTTTGTCCGTTATATGATAGAATAGCCCCAAAGCATGTAGACTAGTGCGAAAATAAAAACGTTAATGTATGCACGTGGTAGGGTGAAAATGCTAGAGTACAAATACGGCCGTGATCTGCTTCCAGAATGCTGTTGGTATCGCCGTCGTGAAGATACATAGTTAACCCTCACTAGTTTTACACCTGTTCAGAAGGTATTCCGGTTATGGTCTTACCATCCTCCTAGCAGCAGTAATGGTGACGCCGGGAGCATCCGCTGCCAAGTTGGCAAGAGTTTGGCGTTATAGCCATGCTTAAAGGAGCAATGAAGACAAAATACAAGTTTGTTTTATTCGAAAGATTTCATGTTGTATAGTGTTCCAAGCGCTTTTACTGATACAAACGATGCTTTATTCACTGAAAAATCAATCAATTTAAGTAAAAAATTTTGATGTTCCCGCTAAATCATGTGTTTTCGTGGTCTGCAATGACGTCACAGGAACCGAATGCTCTGCAGCCTAGGGTAAGGTAAGGTGGCTAGAAAGTGCGGAGACACGTATAGCCTGTATTCAATAGTGAGGCACGCATGCAGGCAACCCTGTGAGCGCGCCGTCCCTGGTTACGCCGGGCTCCGCGGGATGCGGTACTTGTCCGTGCTAAGCGCATGATATGGGTTGGCCATTCCAAGCTCTAGCCCGCAGAGCGCTAAGTAATGCCTCCACTCTAATGTGGGTGCGATTAATAACAACTCTGTTGGCACAACCGTTGACAATCGGGTTGAAACGGAGCAGACGACGCACGCCGGTGTTATATTTTTCTTCGGCGTGCGGCCGCCATGGCACAAGCCGTGCCATGCCCGTGGCTGCTTCGGCCATGTCCGTGGCCATTTCAGTGTTACCAAACGAAGAAATTGACAGCTAAACTTTTCAATGAATACCACCTATACCCACGCGGCGAGAAATGGCCCCTGGTACATATTTTTTTCCGAAAAGAAACGTTGGCATTGGCCCGTTCGTATTTGGCTTCTGATGAGTGCTATGTCGAAGCAGACCCTGCGTTTCTGCTATACGCGTAGTGAGTGATATGAACAAGAAAATATGCATGCCGCACATCCTGCTTTCTGTTCCACTCCAAACGCAGTAAAACAAAAATTTTATATATCCGGTAACCGAACTGGGTCAAACCAGTGCCATCGCTAGCCCTGTACACTTGTGTAATATCAACTCGTTGTCTGGGTGCATACATTACATATCTAATTTGCTGGTGCTCTATTTCTTGCTGCAAAATCCTTGTTCAGCTGAATTTTATGGGCGTCTGAGTGAAACGCAGCATTGCCCAACATCTGTTTAGCGAAATGCACGTCATTCACTGTCTCATTTCCTGTAGCGATACTCTAAATATTGTGAAAGACTCGCCCTGTGCTTTACTGAAAAGGAGAAAAAATATGTTTCGGATCGACTTGCTCAGGCTTATCTACGGCCTCTGCACCGAACGGAGGGTTTTAAAAACAAAAGATCGTAAGCGTATTCGTTGTTCAATGCCGCACGTGTGTTGAAAACTGCAACAAACTCAGGCATGACTTCCGTTCTGAAAGACAAATGGAAAAAGTTGTGGTAGACCTTTGCAGCACACCGCACCAAAAGCTGAAATTCATGGCACGTGTTGAGTGCTCCCGCATGTGTTCAGAGTTCGGTGATACGTGGTGAGTTACATTAATAAACAGTTATACAAGAAAAAACCCGTAGTACAGGCACTGTGATGGGATGTGCAGTGTGACAGACTAGCACTAAAAGAAACTGGAGCACTGTGGCAATGTCGAGTCAAATCCTTTAGCCTGCACGTGCCAAGGTCAAAATGCTAACGTATAAATATGTGCCTGAGTTGCCTTTATAGCCTTACTTATACCATCGCCGTGAAGTTGTACCCTTGACTCTGGCGGGCTTCTCACCAACCAGAATGTATTCTGTTTATAGTCTTGGCATTCTCTTTGCAGCTGTCATTCTTACGCCGGGTGCGTCGGCTGGTAAGTTTCAAGGGTTCTTGCATTATAGCCATGCTAATCCATTTTATGAATTTGTAGCCCAGTTGATGAAACAACAGGCATGTTTGCGTTGCCATAGTATTGAAAGGAAATCAAGAAACTTTAGAAAAGTAGGGTTTATAGCACAGTGCCTGCCCTCTAATCCTGCTAAGTTTTGCCTGTACGCGGCGCCCGCTTTTCTGATGGAGGCGAAAGGCAAAAACGCCCATGCGTTCGAGAGTTCGGCGCACGTAAAGATCCCCAGGTGGCCGAAATTAATCCGGAGCCCTCCACTACGGCCCGCCTCATCGCCTGCTCTACGTCGTGGCGTTAAACCCTACAATCAATCAAATCAGTTTTGCTTGTACACAACAAAAGAACGTCTGCTGGCAAAGAGCGGGAGTGGATACTGATTTGCCCAAAGCTTGTCTCGATCTGTTTTGGAAATTAGGACGAATGAATGATTCTGGCCGCATGTGAGTATTATGTCAGCAATAATTATTTTCTGCGTCTCGGCTATCTCTGAGAAGGTAAGAGTGAGATCCGCCTTTGCATCTTATGTTGAGTACTAAAGCCCAGTCACACAGTATCCACCATTTATGAAATAACTGTTCTGGGAGAAGACATCCTGCGTTCAAAAGTACCAGCAAACGTTGTGATATTCAATTCAAACATAAACATTACCGGACCTGAAGGTAGAAAATGTACTAGTGCACGGAAAGAACGGTGGTTTGCACGCAAAAACCAATGTCAAAACATTACAGGTTATGTAAAACTTCCCCACTGCAATCCATCTTCGTCAGCTTTTTCCTGCAAGGTGGTTCTTGTTGCGGCCCCTAAAATTCTTCCTTCCTTCCTTCCTTCCTTCCTTCCTTCCTTCCTTCCTTCCTTCCTTCCTACCTTCCTTCTTCCCTTTCTTTCTTTCTTTCTTTCTTTCTTTCTTTCTTTCTTTCTTTCTTTCTTTCTTCCTTCCTTTCTTTCTTTCTTTATTTCTTTCTTTCTTTCTTTCTTTCAGCTGCCACCTGCACAAATGCTACTCTCAGTGACGTCTTCGGAATCAGCAATGTGAGTTTGAAGCTTTTTTACAGGCCAATGTATTTTAGAGGCTTGAGCAGTCAAAGCACACCTTGGCAAAAACCTGAGTGCTAACGCATCATTTTTTTCTTGTGTCCTTTAAATATCGTGTTTAGGTAATGTGCTTTAGATGTTATTTAGATGCCGCGTTACACTATCGTTGAATAAATAAAAATTTCGAAACATTTTTGCGCGCGGACGATAGGGACCAAAACTTTGAATTCTACCTCCGTGAATGATGCACAGCGGTCAACTCTTGGTAATGAAGGTAACATTCGGTTGCAGTTTCAATTCTTAGGAAAGACATGTCTTTTTAAGGCAGGCAGTTTTTACGGCAGCAAGGAACAAATCCAAGCATTGACTAATGTAAACACGTTTTTCACTCGTTTCACAGCAATAATTATGTCAGCTTGTCGGTATTTCTTACGTGAAGACGTGCCCACATGTCAACCCATCATTTTTTTTTGTGTCCTTTAAATATCGTGTTTAGGTAATGTGCTTTAGATGTTATCCTTTAGAAAGATATGCGATGGGAAGGAAGAAGGTGGCAGTGTCGCACTGCGCCATGCTGATCAGACTCCGAAGAAGACGGCGAACCGAAGGAAACATACCCTGGGTGCACGTGCAGTCATGGACGACCATTAAATCATTGCCTTATCCATCACCGTTTTTCGCTTCTGTCCTGCCGCCGAGTATACCATCTTTCGTGGAGGGTGCGGGGTTCATCTCCATCCTGGCCGTTAAGCTACGCGCTGCCGTGGCCTGAAGCGACGGTGGCATATTCAAGGGCCGTGTCGGGCAGCCAAGACCCCGCCGCACGCCTTACCAACACGACGATGTCCCCCGCCCAGTGAATGCAATCCGTGACGATGATTCAAGACCAAACCAGACGAGACAAGACTAGATCAGCCTAGATTAATCGGCAGTGTGTCCACCGCCCTTTCGTACGGCGTGGCTTAAAGCGCTTCAACGTGTCTTCTTCAACGTGGCAGGCATTGCTGCTCTGTGGCCAGTGTTCACCCATCCCTTCATTTTTATCCGCAGCCGCAAGGACTTTCTCACCGATCGTTTTCCCGTCACCCGCAGTCGTTTATTGTTCAACTCTCATAAGCTGCGGCCTTGACTGAGACGGTCGCCCTCGACCGGGGGCATATGTTACAAGACGTCGCAGAAGTGGGCAGCGGCGCAATACGCAATGGAATCCAGACTTAAGACGACGATGTCCTGATCGTGGCATAGCCCGGGTGTTCTCTCGTACTATCATGGCTGTTATTAAATTATCGACTCCTTTTCCGTGGTCGGTCTCATCATCGTCCTGCCGTCGCATAACAATATACATCTAGCTATTGCCACTGAAAGCGTTTCGCACTAGGTCTTCGGGCTGTTTCGCCAACAGCGCTCCGAGGCCTTAGCTTTTAAATGCAGAGCATTTCAGTAACTCACGATGTCACCCGCGTTGACGTCCGTAGTCCGCACCGCACCCCTCCCTACTATATATAAAAAAAATACTATCCGGCGCCCGGTTTCGATCCCTCGACCCTGCGGGCGGAACGCAATGTACATGGTGCTCTACCCACTGCGCCACAAAGCCGACACAGAATTGGACGCTACGAACGCGCCTTATATCGTTGACTCATTCAAATTACTGCTGACGAGCGCTCTCTCGTCAGCAGTTGCCACAAGTGAAACAACATTAACGTAACGCAAACTACTTAACGTCGTGCGCCCCCGGAAATGCTATGCATTTGCTCGTGTCCCTCGCGAGGGGGATGTTTCACTGCGTCTTCTCTCGGTAGCGGGACTAGTGGCGCCATCTGGCGGAGGCGCGGCACAACTCGTAGCACTTTCTTTGAAAAAGCGCCTTGAAAGCGCGGCAAATATGAAATAGTTTCTTCATTCATGCGCTTTACGTCGTAGCGCGGGGCTTTGGAAAACGAGTTTTTCGTTGCTGCGGCAAAGTGCCAAATGTTTGGAACGGTCGAGCACCCCGGCGAACACCGCCCATGCGGCGTGGAGGGGCTGGACCTGCGGCCGATAGGAACACAGCTAGCTGAGCGTCAGGGCATCACCATTTGCACGATAATCGATTAGAAACCAGATGGCGTTGCTTTTATAAGCGCGGCATAAGCGCAGGTGCCCCAAAACAAACGCACGTGCGTTCACAACACGATGTCGCGCGCCGTTTTCAACGAATACTTAATCGGTGTCAACGCAAGTGGCGGACGTCTAAGCAGGGAAGAAGTACACAATAACCCACTAAGGCCCAAATTTTAAAACCTTCCTTACCTTACTAAGGTCGCCTTAGAACTCGCAAGGAGGCCTTAGTTCAATTTTGGAACGTTCCCTACTGAGGCGTCCTTACGAAACGCTCCCTTGATGTCTCCTTACAGCAAGGTCGCTCGCGGGCTACCTTGATGCGACCATACCCCGCTCTTTCAACTGGACGCACACTTCTCCGCAGCACTCGGCACACGCCTCGTTAGGCCTGGGAGCTCCGTCCGGTGGTGCTGCGGGAGGAACGCGACGGCTGTGGCGTCCGAGTTTATTGCTTCGTGCGACAGCTGGGCGGACTTTGCACGGTTTTGCCTGCGGGTGGACGACTTCATGTGCGGCGACGTGTACAGATATCCGTCGCTCACGATGAGGCAGCCGCGAGACTGCCTCAACCTGATGGAGCTGTACAGCGACGACGAGTTTTCATTCCGCTACCGTTTCTCCAAGGCAGCAGTGATGAAAATGCTGGAGGAACTCTGCCTGCGCGAGAACTCGGACAGAAGGGGAACCCCACTACCACCGTTGCTCAAGTTACTAGGCAGTTCCCCAAGACGTTAGGGGAACCCAAACGCAACGCGCTCGCGCGCGGCGAGTCCCCTACAGCACACAACCGGCTTGCGTTGCTCGGCTCGGCTCGGGTGTTGGGAACTTTAGGCTTAGCATCGGGGCGGATATTTTGGAGGAAGGAGAGGAGAGCCCTGCGTTTCCGAACTTTATGCCGTGTGATATACGGGTTTCTAATATCTGTAGGCTTCTATTGCGGAGGTGTATAAACTAATGCTCTGTTTCGTGCACCAGTTACATTGCACCTATTAATCCTGTTCCGAACACGACAAAAATATTAGAAATTTAATGTTTTATTTTAAGGTATTGGAGTTTGAGAAATAGGTTTTCTTAAGACATATAAAATCGTCTTGTTGTTCCCCTCCTGACGGCTTATCATTTTAATGTTTCTCACTTCTTTCTGTCATGCTTTTCTTTTTCAGTGCCTCGGTGGTACTGTGGATATTTGCGGAACCAGTATAGTAAGTTACATCTGCAAAATTAGTCATTGAGCTAACGTGACTGCGGCGAAAAGGATAAAACTAGAATTTCGCAGGCAATAAAAGTAACGCGGCACAATATAACAGAGGTAAAAGACAGATGCCATTTAAACCAATAAAGAAAATCTGCGTCCACCGACAGACGACAAAACCTGTATGAGCTAGGATTGCGAAGGTTAATTTACGTTGTCTGACTACGTTGGCTAATTCTAATCGGCGTGAATTCTTCGTAAACAGCGCAGCTTATACTTCGGCCTATGGTCACGCGAGCAAAGTAGTTTTGAAATAATGCCTAATGCAACATTTAGGTTAGCTTTCGCGACGCATTTCGAGGTATTCCCTGAATGTTACAATCGAAGGTGTGAAAAGTTGAATAGGACAGATACATGACGCTTCCCGTAAAAACACACTTGTGGTGCCCAAAAAATAAAAAAAAAACAAGTTCTTGGTTATATTGAGGCTAACGTTCTGCGCAGTTCTTTTGACAATGCGACTGGCCTAAGTAAATACCCACAACTTACTCAAACATGTCCAATTTACTGCAACTTCTACCGGGAACAAGAGTGTGGGGAATTCAGTTCTCGATGTCAAAGTTAGGTTTTGGTCTGCCGGGCAGAAAAGCATCGGCAACTTGTGCGAATGTGATTACCATAGGTGTCACGTATCCCTACCAGATAACATGAGGTAATTTGCAACAATTCCTTCTAAAAATACACAGCTTAAACCCCGTCGAATAGGCTTTTGTTTCCCTTAAGAAAGTGTTGACGCAACACCCCGCTGATATTTAAACCGCTCCATTGCCTTCATGCTCACACGCTGCAGAGCCGCATAGACGCCAGAAAAAAAAGACCGGAAGGTTCCATGCTTAACACATCTTCCTATTCACTCCAGGCTCCATAAAATGGGAACATAATTCTATTGTGAAAATACGGGTCTACAAAATAAAATATCTATTCTATACGCACCCTGACCAGCAAATAGGCTTGCGCTGATCCCTATGCCCACCACTGCATCATTTCGCAGGCGGATACTATTTTTGGACTTCCAAAGCGCGAAGGCGCATTGATGTCGTAAGCGAAATGTTTCAGGCAATCACGTTATGATGACCAGGCATGGCTATGACTAAACCCTCCGCGGGGGCTCAGTGGCTGAGGCGTTGTGCTGCTGAGTACGAGGATGCGGGTTTGATTCCCGTAGCGGCGGCTGATATTTAGATGGAGGCGAAAAGCGAAAATTCCCGTGAGTCGAGAAGTCGGCACTCGTTAAAGATCCCAGGTGGTAAAAATTAATCCGGAGCCCTCTACAACACGGTGCACCTTATAGCCGAGCGGTAGCTT
Source organism: Haemaphysalis longicornis (assembly GCF_048455015.1). Taxonomy (NCBI): domain Eukaryota; kingdom Metazoa; phylum Arthropoda; class Arachnida; order Ixodida; family Ixodidae; genus Haemaphysalis; species Haemaphysalis longicornis. The sequence continues at coordinate 41,342,664 of NW_027526385.1, read as the reverse complement.
AGGCGCGTTCAGCCCCGCAATCAATCAATCAATCAATCAATCAATCAATCAATCAATCAATCAATCAATCAATCAATCAATCAATCAATCAATCAATCAATCAATCAATCAATCAATCAATCAATCAATCAATCAATCAATGGAAGTAACGAATTTCTCACCTGGTGCAAATATGATGGAAACACCAAAGAACGTTTTTGTAGTCTCTCGTCTTGTTATTTTATAGGTTCTTGCTCATAAAGCCGTTAGATGCAAAAGAGAGAAATACGTATATTTGCATAGCCCCATGTAGGAGTTGTGGGCATTCTGCAGTAAAAGTGGACTTTATGCATCCGTACTATGTACGCGCGCCACGAGATGCCTCGCACACTATCAGGGCTACAGATGACAAGGCCAGGCGAGAGCTGTAGGTAACAAGCGTATTTCCTCAGCGACATTTCAGAGGCGTAAGTTTTAGTTGCATGAAAAAAAAACGAAACCCTGCTCCACCGTTTGTGAAATCTTCTGAAACAGCGGAGCTGTGGTTCTTTTGTGTCGGCTCTAACGTAACCCGCTCGTAATCCGCCTTTACCCCTGCAGGACGCACGGCTTACAGCCGACGAAAAACAACGCTTGACCTCCAACAGCTCCGCCGTTAACATTTGCTAGGCATGAGACGCAAGAGAAGCATGAACTATATGGCGTATAAGCAAGCGATATTTTTACCGTAGACACTGAAGTTAGTTGGAACGTAAAGCCACAGATATAGGTCATCAACCTAAAAGTATGACGCTTGTAATTCTATGCGTTCCATGATGGCACCCGTTAGGAGGTTTTATTAGGACACTGAGATAAAAATACTTTTGCGTCTTTTTAGAGTCATCGCCGTGCTCATGGGACTTATATTCTGTTTTTGTTTTCCTTAGAACCAACAACAGACTGTGAGAGGTTTCACGAAACTGCTCCAAGTGAGTGAAATTACAATATAGACGTTTCTTGCTGGGTTCCTTTAATCGGGCGAAAACTGCATCTTGATACCTGTTTCGATTTCAGCGGCAGTGGTTGCTCAAAAACACCTAGTGCTCGCTTTTCATGCCTCGAGCTACGTGTGGGTCTATATTCCTGCCCAGAGAACCAAAATAAATGCTTCTAGAGGCAGATTCTTACATTTCGAATTATTTCCTGCGCTGGCAATGAAATCGCCTCCTGCTGACGCCGTACTGAAGGAGATGGGAATGGTCTGCGCTCTTTAACGCATATTTTAGCTTGGTCCAAAAGTGAACTGTATCGAATAGGCAGGCAGTTCTGAAAGCCTGAGCCCGGACGCGGAAGATTAAAGTTCTTTTTCTCATAATGTCGCTCTCACGCAGTTATTACTGGTGTAAAGTGGGTTCATTAGTTGCATTTGAGGCACACATGTTGCGAAGTTACATTTTTACCCCCGAATTCCGGGAGCCACTTTTTGTCAATAGGCGACATAAAAATCTTCCGTAGGCATTTCCGTTTATTTTATTGCCAATACTTTATTTCGAAAAAAAAATATTTATTCAGGTTCGAAATCTTTTTGTCCGCAATACAGTGCGTGCTGACTGGTATCTTCAACACGGGAACATCCAATGGCGTTGTCAGTGCTCTTGGACCTATAATCGGAGCTTTCTCCACTACTTCCTGGGGCGGTGAGTAGTCAAGGCGTTATTAGATGCGGAGCATCTCATGCTCGGGGCTGTATCCCTCCCTCCCTTGTCGTCCGCCGTCCGCACTCTACTGCGCATGCGCGTCTCTTCAGCCCCGTCAGCGTTTGGGCTGACGTCAGGGCAGTCCACTATAAAAAGAACTAGTTAGGCGGTTCCCGGTTTCGATCCCATGACTCTCTGCCCGCAACGATAGGTACGTGGCGCTCTTGCGACTGCGCTACAAACCGAGATGGGAGGATGTGCTACGAACGCGCCTTATGTCCTTCACTCACTCAAACTACGTCAAGAAGATACTGATACAACGAAGGCACGCGAAGCTGAACGTCAATGGAAACGACGAACTGGAAACTAATGGGAACTTCAGACGACCCCATGGCGGCTTCGCATACTACTCAGGGTTCCCCTACAGGAAGATGGTGTAATTTTTAGTTATGCCCACAGTGGTAGCTCAAGGGGTAAAAAACTGTGCTGCTGAGCACGCTGTCACGAGTCGAATTCGCGGAGTTTTCTTTATTACAATATCCCTCTCCACATAGAACCATGCTAAATGGCACTTTCTGTGGAGTAATTACTGGCATTAAAAATAAAATGCAAGGGAACAACTCCGAGCCAAATATAGGGAGCATTTCCGTGCTGTTCAACCCAAACAGAACAAGAATGTCACCTTCATCATTATGTATTTTCATGTTCAAGGTTCCACTTTTCATTCTCTTACCCTGAGAACATAAAAAAGTAATATCTGTTCTCACAAATTTTCGCAATCTTATAGGAAGCAAACACTCGTGTAAAGGGATAACTTATGAGAATGAACTTTTAAGTTTATTATTACTGTCATTTGTGACCTGTTTGTTTTGCTTTTGTTGTTTCCACAGAGTTTTCGGCCACTTTAGAGTTCGGTAATGTCTCAATCTGTGGAGCGCAAAACTGCACAAACTTCTTTGGAACCAACGTTACTTGCAACGGCAGCATCACTCTTCTCATACCAAGCACAGGGAACGCCTCCTCGGTAACACGTCTTTCTTGTGCACTACTCCTTCGGTTAGGAAAAAAAACTGATCCTATTTTCAATACTACAATAATGGCTCATGGTGATTAGGAACAGCTATAATTAAAATACCATGTATACACAATTGCATTTGATGGCCCATCATCAAACATTTTTCCTCTCAGCCATCAAAACCTTCTGCTCGCATGTAAAAGAACCGTGGTGTTTTAAACGGTGATTCGAAATGTAAAGTCTAGGAACATGATGTGAAACTTTATTGGTGGATGAGACAGTACATGAGAAGGAATAGGAATCGAAACACTAGTTTAAGGGTTTGTTACTCTATTGGCAACGAGAATGCATGGCCATAAATTGCCTCAGCCATGAGGCAGTCTAACTACTATAACCGGAGGCAGATAGAGATTCAAAAGCAACTGAAGCCGAACAATAGGACGACCCGATTGCGGCTTGGAAGAAGACCTGCTGCAACAATGTCAAACTCTGATGTTCGAGGAATCATGTTGCTTGCAACATTTCATTGTAGTGAGGAATTAGAAGTACGTCTAATCTATAACTTTTCAGGAGTAGGGTGCTTGAGGGAGGTGTGCGGCTCTTTTTAAGGGTTGTGGGGCGGGGCTGGGGGTGCGTTTTCTCAAAATTGTAGTTCTATAGTGGTTTGCCCCAATTACCATCACGTGATTTGACCAGTTGAGTATTTTTTCAGCCATTACACGGAGGGATTAAACTAAGGCTTAGTAGAGTCTTACGTGTTATTTTTTTACAAGTCTGCCTGAAATTTACGAACACGCGTATATGTTACCTGTTTAGTTTTGGTGCGTACGCTTACTTTCATTCTGTCTGCAGTTACTAACGCCACACTTCCTTTTAAAATATTTTCTGTTGAGTATTTTTTCAGCCATTACACGGAGGGATTAAACTAAGGCTTAGTAGAGTCTTACGTGTTATTTTTTTACAAGTCTGCCTGAAATTTACGAACACGCGTATATGTTACCTGTTTAGTTTTGGTGCGTACGCTTACTTTCATTCTGTCTGCAGTTACTAACGCCACACTTCCTTTTAAAATATTTTCTGCTACAGTGCGTAAAGAATACCGACTTCTGCACTGCTGGAACAACGGCATCGGTATGTATGCACATGTTTCAAATTTCTGGAATACAAAACAAATACATTGCGGAATTTTCTCACGATAAGTCTATCTTGATGAACTCAGACAGGTTTTTTTTTTTGCGTGGATTTTATACTCCCGCCCTTTTTAGCACCATCGTCTCTTTTCGTTCAAGCAGTTTTCATCAACGGTGGCCAAAGCATATCTGCCATGACCGCATGAACAGAATATTGTGAAGGAAAGGCCTTCTTCACTGACTACCAGTGGCACGGCTAACATACTTCGACAATGTTCAGTGGAAATGAAACTTTAATCATATAGAATGGAAAACATCAGTATATAACTAAGAATACCGCTGGTTTGTTATTAAAAACGCACATTGAATGTGCTTTTAAGAAAAGAATATACAACAACGGGTTTAAACGGTGTTGAAGATGAGATGAAAGTACAATGTAAACTGAATATATTTCGAACTGCGATAAGCAAAAAGAAAACGAATGAAAGATAAAGACCTCCGCTAGCGCCAACAGCTCGCACCACGTTGTCTAGCTCACGCTACCACTTGCAAAGCCTAGGTGGCGTGGCGTAGAAACATGGGCCAGGCTGATGCAGCTGCTACTAACTGTTTCTCACCGCTCGGTAATTAATGTAGTGGGATTCATGGCCCGGTACGACTTTATTCTACTTGTACATGCGTTGTCATTTGCTTAAACCAAAGATGTGTATGCGTGAGATGAAGCTTGTGAAAATAACTCATGGAAGTAATAGTGCACAGACTTGTTCATGAGCAGGACTGTTCACCCCTCACAGCAGGTGTTTTTAAGTGATTGGTTAATTTTTTGCCTCTACCGGCCTGAGCTACCCTCGGAGGAAAAGGAGGAGGAAGGAGATTAAACATTTATTGAGTAAAAGGACGGGAGTGAGGGGTGGTGGTCAGCTTGCTACGTCCAGGAGGCCGCGAGCCTTTGCTGATTCCTGGGCTCGTTGCACAAGGGCTTTTTGGCGCTCCGGTGCCGAGCTGGTCAGCGTAGACTCCCACTGTTCAGGGAAAGAGGAGGGGACCATGGGTGAGGGTTGCGTGGGCAGGAGTAGACGAGGTGATAGGTTGTAAGAGGAGTGCCGCAGTGCGGGCTGTTGTAGGGGTATGTGGATGGAGATATGTGTGCGAGGATGGTGTGGTTGTAAAAGGTGTCAGTTTGTAGTCGGAGCAATTTTTTTAAAGCATTAACATCTCCCAGCTTACCTGCGTGTTCTCGTGGGGGAAGTGAGATTACCGATTTCACTTGTGGCGTTGTTGCTGTTTATGTTATTTGTTGTTATTTATGTCGGCACGAAAATTGTAGCATTGGTACCATTTTTGCCACTTTTTTGTGCGAAGTAAGTAGGTGAATATTTTAACTAAGAAACACACTATGTACAAGCATCAGGTGTAGCAATCTAGGTGATTTGCCAGGATAACCTCACCAGTATCATTAAAGACTATTCCCTTGCTGTCACACTGTGTTCTACACTACTTAAAACCACAGTGAGGAATAACAGCTAGAGAAGATTTTTAATTATCTGCGAACCCCCAAAATAATGGCACTGTCATTCTAATTACGTTTTAGCAATGATATTCATTGTGACGTCGATGAAAGCTGTGCCTTTCTTAATAATGGTGACATTCGGCTTCTTGCGCTGTCGTCATGATGACTTTAAAATAATGGAAATTCTTTGGTGTAGGCACATTTAACGAAAAAAAAAAAAACTTCAACTGAGAAACACCCCGGAGATTTGACTGTAAGCCTTGCCCACATAATATCCGGCACTGATTTTGTGACAATACAGCGCTGGAAACACTGAGCACATGAATATACAAGCCACGCTTAACAATCAGCAGTAAGGTTGCTTCCCTTGCTTTGTGTAATAATGTAAGGTAAGTAAAACTATAAAAAAATTGCGCCGCTGAGTAACTCGGTTTCGTTATTGCCGCTTTGCAGAAACGATCGCAGAAAGTGTTACGTGATAGCATTATGCCCAAGCTGTGTAACCTTTATATCAAAGTATTACGAGCGCTTCCCTGTCTTTTTTGTATGGGTTCTTTTTTGGTGAGCTGAAGTTGTAAATTATGGAATATCAAGTAGTCGGAACCAAAGTCCTTCATTTATATATGGTTTTGCCTCTTTTCAGCCTCAAGGTGTAAATGACTTCACCGAAACGATTGGCGTGAGTAGGATTTAATATTCACGATTTTATCAACTAAATCATTCGGTTTCAACTAAAGAAATCTTTGGTGAAGAAACAATATTGGCACATCGTAGTTAGCAACGCGTTTGGAAGAACACTCCGAGCAATTCTTAAGTTACCATGTCATATTTCTAGATTCAAGCAAGCTGAAGCGGTTTGGCCAGCGCAAACGTAAATATTTAAATGCTTACATATGTCCTTACGGGTGACATGGAACCTGTACATTATGCACAAGAGAAAGAGTGCTACAAGAATTCCAATAGAGTAAATTCCGGGGCTTGTTTGTTCATGATGTTCTCGAAGTGGAACCAGCGAAAAGAACCCACTGTAGTGAGTGCAACTAGTTCTTTCTGAAACGGCGTTTATGATAAATGAATTGATTTGCATAAATGTAGTGCCTGATGTGCTCAGCTTAGAGCCTTATTTTTGAGCGCTCAGTAAAAAATAAAGCGTAATGATTAGCAAAACGCCTTTTCTAGGGCTTCTGTCAGCCTAGAAAAAGAGAGTCGTCAACGTCTTTTTAATTCTACATTTACTGCGAACTAACGTCAATGGACTGGACGGTAAATCTATTTGACGGAACAACCAAGCCACCAAGCGCTGTAAAAGACCCAAATGCATCAACATTACGTACAACCTTTGTGTAAGTGTTATCGACGTTGTACGTTGTGTCAAACCTTTTACCTCGAAACCCACGCGCCCAGCGCCTTATTAAAAATCGCCTAATACTGGAGGTCGAGCCCCAGATGAGGGCGCTTATAATTGACACCGTTGATATTGTAGGGAAATTAGGTAGACGAAACAGGTGTATGGACTGCTACGTAACTGAAGCCAATTGCCTTGGGAATGCAGAGACGCTATTCAGTCCGCAAGCAATTAAGCAGACGACAATTTTAGTTGGGCGCACGCAAAAACTCAGCGTACGCAAGAAACTTGCGGAGGCGTGATTGCGTATTTGCAGAACGCAAGCGCAACCCTCCCGCTTTGCCTGCGCCCGCATGCCTGGTATTCTTGCGTTAGAGGTTTTGCGGGATTGGCGTGTCGTGCGCGAGGTCCACCGCACTTCTCTCGGGGTTCCTTTACCCCCGCAACGAAAATGGCGACTCTTCCAAACTATAGCGCCTACAATATATTCTAGGCCCTATACACAAACTGCTTTACGGTTTCTACTGGATGAAAACGGCGTCTATCGTTCGCCAATCTGGCGTTGAGTGTTGCTGCATGACACACAAAGTGCACATTTAGACGCCACTGGTTTATGCACCCATAAACTTCCTCGTGCGGTCAACTAAAACTGGTTCTTCGCTAGAACTTTGCTGCAAGTGCTGCGCCGTCGCTACGTGTGTGCGCAACTGCCTGCGCACGCTCAGCTAACATTTTCTAGTAACTACACATTCGCCGTCTCAGGTTACTCTAGCTCTACTAGTCGTTCCAAGATGTATGCCGTCACGTCGCCGCACGCTTTCGAGGTAACCTTTGTTAAAAATTACTGCACGCCAACGGGCGCTTATTAATTTCATGTAAGTGAAATAGGTGCCAACTAGATAATTTATAAGCAGAACTGGCGATTGTTGCTTCCCTTTCTCTTTATTACTGCCACGATATCGCTTGAAGGGCAACGCAACGGGCGCCACATGAAAAACCGTGTAACTACTGGGTGTGTTGGGAGGATAGCAGACATTAGAATACGCCATTCGGAGCGCAAGAACGGAGAATCGGATGGGAAGTGCATTTTTTCCCTTAGTGTAGCTAAAGCACTTTCCTCGGTGACAGAATCTCCTTATCTGCCAAGTCTTCGGGAAATTCTCATAGCCTTGGATGATTTCGCTTGGATCTTTGTTCCCACTGTGTTACCTATATTTCATCACAACACTTGTTTCAGTTTATGTTGCTTAGACGAAGTTTTAATTCTCTTTTGCCGGAGTCATTATTTCAAGCCTTCTCTACGTGCGTGCTCGGGATTTCTAGGCTTACGAAATGAATTCCGCGCGTTGTGTCGATTCTGTCTCGCATTTTTTTCTTGGCACATTGGGGATGGAATTACAACTTTGCCTCCAAATATGCCTTACTCTGTTACCGACTACTTGCATTGTTCATGGCCTTGCTTTGTTGGGCTACTTTCAGTGCCTGCTTCGGCAAACTGCCAACCCAGCGCAACTGTCCGGCATATTCAGCAATATAGGTTGCACACTTCGTCGGGGACTGAGCAACGTCAGCTCGACGGCCGGGCCTTTCTCTGGTCTCGTATCGGCGTTCACCTCCCTGTTGTGGGTCTACTTTCCCTTGTGTAAGTTTCACTACTGCCGAGCACAAGGCGACATACTTACCATTCGCATGTACCACCACCCTTGAGCTAGTTCATCAATAGTTATTTTTTTTGTTTCACAGCGACGGATACACGCTTTACGCACAGCACTGAATAAATGAAAGAATCATGCCGGAGCGCTACAGGAATGGCCTTAACCCTGTACTGTCCAATGTATCATGTACGATACTCATTCTTTCGGTTTTTTTACTCGCACCTGGACGTGTCGACTGCCAAGAAATGAACACTGTATCATTTTTGATGCCTCCTAAACGTTTTTCAAAAAACTATATTTCCAAGAATGGCCGCATTGCGTTCCACATGCAGTTTGAATGAGGACTTCCTGCATCGGAAGCACCCCCGGCGGATATACACTGATTTTTATGGGTGTATGATACACTTTTTTATGGATATATGATACATTATATGCCTTTTTTTACGTGTAGATATATATATCCCAACATATAAATGGGTAAATGCTACATTATATACCTTCGTTATATCTGTAGATAGACATATACCTACTTTAATGGGTATATGATACATTATGTAGTTTGATAACCTCAGGAGGAAATTTTTTCTTCACGTTTTCTTATCCTTTGATCAGAAATGGTAATGTAATGTAATGCATTAGAATTTTATCTATTGTTTTAATTGTTTGGGAAGTTCTAAAAAACTAGTCTTTGGTAACTCACTCAGCTCCATTCCAACCACGAAAGACGTTTTTTAACAAGGAAGAACGCAAGGAATAGTAAAGTAACTTTCAAATTTTGCGCTGTAGTGACGTCATATGGGCAGGAGTTTCGTTATATAGGCCAACAATAAAAAAAAACATAGTTATCAGTTTGTTATCTGCATTTTCGCATTCAGGCGATACGATCAAATGTAACTAGATGCCAGCACCATCGCCCGGTCATGTTTCTTGGTGGTGGCTTTGGCCGGCGGCCGCCAATCACACAAGCAAGATTCTGTGACGTCATAGAAAAGTCGACAAAACGTGGCTTGAGAGTTGCCACTGACTCCTCCCAGTCGAAAAAGATGACAAGAAAAATTTCTGTAGTTTGTCGTATTTTTGCGCGTCGTACTGTCGTCGTGTCGTATTCGTGTCGTGTCGTAATTCTGGTGTTTTGTCGTGTGTCATATTCCTGTACTGATTTTGATGTTCAGTCGTGCCGAATTCTGGTCTTGTCGTGATCCTGATGTAGCATCAGTAGTTGCACATGGTTTGAATGTTATTCTCCATTGTGAAGAGTAGCGTAAATGGCAGTTCTGTTGTGACTACAGAAATGTTTGTCGTTGAGAAAATTGACTTTGTCGTTACGACAAAAATGTGTGTCGTAACAGATGGCTTTGTCGTAGCAACAGGACTTCTGTTGTAACAACAAATTTTTTTGTCGTACGACAGAAATTCTTGTTAGGTTTTTGCGGTATTCCTGTTGGGATTTTAGACTGGGGCATGATTTGAGCAGTTTGTTGAATATTTGTTTGAAGTTTGCGATAAAACTGGTATCTTTGTTATCAGGACAAAGCAGCCCTTTTAGGGAAACAAACCTGTATTTTGTCTTCATGGCTCCATTAAACAAGGAGACAACTCCCTTTGCATTACGAGCCACTGGGCGCTTAAAAATCCTAGGGAAAAACATGACTTGCGATACTTAAAGTGCAGATAGTGCGGCTCGGGTAAATGTCTAAATTAAGTCACCTATTGTCTCATTTCCGGACTTAATATTGTTGCTGAGTAGGCGATCCTTCTTGGAATCATAATAGTGTTCTAATGTATTGTTGCAGTTATGGCGTCAGCAAGACACTGTCGGGCCTTGACGGCATGTGTATGGTTTTTTGCGTATCTTTTCTGTTTTCTGGATGATCAGAAGTTTCCATTTCCCTGCAGAGAGGTTCAAGGCAACGCATTTTCTGCTAAAATTCCGCAATCTAGTCATTTCATTATTTCTTAATATTAATGGCTGAGAAGGCATGCGTAAATGGTATTCTTTATTCTAGAAAAGACCCATGAATGCTTAAAAAGCTTTGCCGTGGTTGAACGCGGTTCAACAAAGTTTGTTGGGGGCTAGCTAGGTTTTCTCACCGAGAGCGCGCAGTGAACACGCACACAATTGCACCTCAAGACACAACATACGTTGCTCCGTGCAGTCACCGGTTTGGGTGCGAACGCGAAGTGAATTTGGATGCAGCCATGACCCACCCACCGATGACGTTTTATATTAGTTGGTAAAAGCGCGCGGAATATCTGGAATTTTTTCGCAGCACTATCAGATCGACATCTGTACTCTAAGCCTTGAGGTCTTGAGTCAGAGAAGACCTGTTCTGAGTTATACGGGAGCTGAGAAATTTTGATGGTTTCGTCGTGTGCACCCGCATGGCCTACAAAAGCCATAAAATGCATTCTAGTAAAGACCGATTCTACAAGAGGTCAGCTTGTTTAGAAATGGCCCTTCATTAGACACAGTCCCGGCCATCTTGCAAACAGGCGGATGTATGTTGTTTTAGCGATACCAAACATGGCCTTCCAACTCGACGAGAATGTTTTTTATCTCTAGGTACTTTAACTATAGTTCTGTACGTTTATCTCTATAGTTTTTTCGGGGTGTTGGAGAAGTTAAAACTACCAGTAAGCCTCAGATAAGCACTACGTCTAGCACCTTGCAAAATTCTGTGGAAGGTGTCTTAGATTCTGTTATGCACTGAAACTGACGTTCTCCTTATTCTAATTTTTCAGGCCCCATCGGCTAACAGTCCTACGAACGTTCACTCACACCCGGTGGTTCCTCGAAAGTTTTCTTCAGCGGAAATAAATTGATGTTTCTGAAGAATAAAACAGTGTCCATTTCCTATAATGTGCCATGAATCATTTACCTAATCATCAATCGATATATTTATTTTCTATAATGTGCCATCAATCATTTACCTTATCATCATACGATAGTAACGTGGGGAATCGGGCGAGTTGGTTTAAATTCATCCCGTAGAACAGCGCAACAACACGCGGACTGAGGAAATAAAAAAAAGACGGAAGCGCTGACATTCAGCACTGCCTGTTTTTTTTTACTTCTTTTCTCCTATTCCTTCTGACCTAATGCCTATAGGGCCTTTTCTATCCTCCCCTACCCTTTCCCCACCGAGTAGCACAGATATATTTGACGACATGCTGAAGTTTGAATCTTTCCTGCATATTCTGAAAAAAAAATACCATCCCTTCCTAAGCAGAGCTGAGAGAAGAGCCAAAGCCAGAAAGTGCGCCCAACTTTCGCTGAAACTGCGTGCAATCAATCGTCAAACCTTAAGCTCGAAATCGCAAACGTGGAACGAACCCATGCGACGATTTCTCGCGCACTAAGTAAACGCATCTGCGAACGATCTAAATGTATGCCGCTACGTGGTTTATGGGATAGAGGTACACAATTCTAACCCTTCTTCATGATCAATTAGTGTATTGTCTTACCTAGAACAGCTCCTTTTTCGCGATTTTCAAGTAAAGTTTCGACTCGATTGAAGCCCGCTTTCACGCACGCGCCGGGTGCTTAGATATCTTATCAGAGCTTTTCGGTGTACCAACCAGTCTATGGGCAAATGCATTAGTTTTTTGACATCACGCCATCGGTCCAGCTAAGAAAGCTTTCGCTTTAATAATAGTGTGTTTTAGAAGATATGGTTTCAATACGGTGTATTCTGCTTTCTGCTTTTACAGCCACGTCTGTACGTAGTAAAGGTCACCGTTTGCACGATCATTCCGCCTGCACCGTACCCCATTGCGCATGCGCTCCACTACCCGCTTAATTATGCCTTGCGGGTGGGTGGTGCGCGTTCGCGGCTGCGTACCGGGTGCTTTCAACGGGTCTCAGAGATTCTAAGCACTCGGTATCTGACGCAATTTTCAGCGAGAGAGGGGATTTTCTACAGGAACTTTAGCGCTGCCCTTGCGTAAGCCAACTCATTTAGCCACCAAAACAGGTGAGCGCGATGCGTTCCCCAAAGTATCGAGGTTTAAAATAATTGCCAAGAGTGGTGTGGTACCTGTCGGCGTGACACTGGAGCGGATTGCGGAAATGTTTTATACTTGGTATGATTTCACATGACGAACAGGGCGACACCGGACTTCCTATTTTGGCTTGATATATTCGGAATCTTTTTATTCCACTCAAAAAAGACTTGATGAACGCCAATGACACACAAGAAAGCCGTACATCGCGTTAGAGATACAGCTATTTCCTTTTAGGACATCAATCCAATCATTTCAAAATTTATAGTATCCATCTGTGAGAAATATTTTCAACAGTCTTTATTTGCTTATTTAACCCCGCAAATGTGCATCTAAATTAAGTGTGCCAGTGTGCCTGTCTTTTGGAACATGTTTTTTAACAATAAACACAGGACACAGAACATTCATGAGCAATGCCAGCACATATACACAGACAGTGACAATGGTCAGCACAATAACGCTAGTGTTACATACGGGAAGGCGTCTCCGAACTGGGCTTTGTCGCCTCCGTCATGAGAGGTAGCGTGGTGTTCGATAGGCCAGCAAACGTTGCTGCCTTGGAGGTGACGACAACAAGCCGAAGGAAAACTTAACTGGTTTACTCCATGGCGAGAGATGAGCCGAAACAATACAGGAACAATGCCTTTACGGGCGAAGTTACAGTCAGGACTCGAACAGAGTGACAGCATTGATTCGCTGCTGCAAAACGAATGAACTTCGGAGCTCGGGGCCCCGTATTGATGCCCAAAGCACTAACAGTCAAAACAGTTCTGCTCCTGCTTTAGCACATGGCGCGAACATAGTACAGACACACACAACACTCTTTCCAGAGTTAGTGAGGGGCCGACAGTAGCGGTGCACGCTGAGACGGAGAGAGGGGGGTGAGGAGACCTCGGCTGTGACGTCCGCCTCGCCGGGTCAAGTCTCAACACGCCGCGTTTGCAACCGCCAAAGTTTGAATCCCGCCGACAGCGAGGCGCCCGCGATCCGGCCGTTCCCAGGCACGTTTCCACTTTCTTACACACCGCTTTTTTACAGGCAGCTTTCTTACACACCGGGGGACTCCTCAAAACTTGAAGGAAGCGCGAACATGGTAGCGGCACGCAGAATTGTAACAATAGCTATGCCTAGTAAGGGGAATGCTTTAGCACCACTATGCAACCACAGATATTGCTATATACAAAAGTAAAGGGAATATGTGTTTTAAAGGAGAACCGCATATGCAAAACTGGTCTGAAATTAAGGGTTAATCGCGCTTCCTGCACAGAAACAAAAGCACATGGCCAATGTCTGACGAACTCCTCCTTTGAACTTCAAGTAAGAAGAGATCCTCCGACAGTCAAGACACAACTTCCCGTCGCATCCGCCTTATAATAGGCCATATCGCCCGACGACAGTTGCCACTCGCAACTGCTTCACAGCGGTTTTGCCACAACGCAAAAGCGCGTGCTACTATTAGCAGGTACGGAAAATGGCCTCTAGGACAGTGTCTTCTTTTTATATATCGCTCGATTCCTAGGCCTACAAATCTTCAGTTTAGAGTAAGACAGAATGGCCCCGTGCCACCACGCATTGTAACCCGACAGTGTTTAAGGCCGGAGTACACAAACCACACTGACGTCATATGCATCACGGAAACGACATCACGAGAAAAGTTCTATTGGCCCGGCGGCGTTAGGATTCGAGCCCACGATAAGTCTAGCCGCAACGGGAGATGTGAAACGCTCGGCCAACTTAGCCACGAAGTCATGCCCAGGTAGCGCTATGAACGCGCCTTATGTCCGCCCCTCTAACTTCTCCATTCAGATGGTGCTGCCGCCTCGGAGAGGTGAAGCGAAGTAGCGCGTCATGAAGCTAATGAGCGCCGATAGTTGGCGCCTTGATAGGGCAGCCTTCCGCTGCCGTTTTCATCCGTCCGCCGCCTATGTGGAACGCTGCTCAGTGCAACGCCGTGTGCAACGCAGTGCAACGCAGTGTGCAACGCCGCCGCCGCGTTCCACAAGCTGAGCTCGTCGGAACGCGAGAGTCTGGAGTACACCACACGGAGCAGGAGAAATGTGGTCGCACCTTTGCCGAAGCGACGTGCCAGCAGGACGTCGCTCGCCAAGCACACCCACAAGACTGCTGCCGACCAGTCAATCATGCTCCTTTCCTTGTAGCGGACCGTGACTTCACCAAACGATTCGCTGACAACCCGTTCGGTTTCGTTCGCACTGTTTGCGAATGCCTGGGGCTTCAACCGGATTTACGCAGGTCTCCGGCGCGAGTAATACAGCGCCTAATGCAGATACGTCTATCTGTGCCACACTGACATAGTATAACTAGCGATGTGCAAGTTCACATCGACGCGCATTAAACATTCAAATGCTCCAGTGAAGGCACATTTCGCTTTCGTGTTTTACCGATTACCAATAAAGATGGATCAATCACATTTCTTGAACCGCATGTTTGTTATTTTCTAGGAATGGGCAGTTGGGGCACACTGAGTTGCACGCTACGCCCCAGCTCTAGATTATATCACGTGTTGCGTGAAATCTCCATTCCAGGCGCCACATGAAATCGGGAAAGTGACCAGGTAAGAAGGAACACGTCAATGCGCCCCGACTTGCCTTACTCTATACAAGAAGAGTGGACTATGGCGCTAAAAAAGCGGCCATGATGTCAACCACGCTCTATTCCAAAACATTTGTTTTGGGGCATACGGATGAGAAGTGCCTATTAAAAGCCACAGAAGCTGCATAGAGCGCCGACCTGCATTCAGCCTGTAGCCCGCGGTTTGGAGTTATTTCAGGCATGACTACACGAAGCTGTGTACCGAGGAAGCACTTTGCTAAAACATGTGCTGGGCAAGCCTCTCCATGAAATAGGCTCAGAAAGCACCGCACCGAGAGCAGAAAACAAAAGACAGCGCTGAGGCGAATGCGAGCCCCCGCGATTCCGCGGTTGTCCGAGGACTGGGCGACAGACCAGTGCTGCTTTGACTCCCAATAAAAACGCATCTACCGAAGAGTTACTGCTAATTAACACTTTTAAAGGGGGTCGGGTAACCTGGCATGCATACCATAACTTTCCACAAAATACCCACTGTACTAGATAACGTGTGTCAAATAACGCAAATCAAACCTGTCCGGCATCTGGACATATTCCGCCGAATTCCTGCGAGAATCACGTGCCACATGTCATTTGGTACCTCAGAGTTGTTGTATTTTCTTTTAGAGTATATTTTTATTTTATTCCGTCGCTGTAAAGGGAGAGAAGCCGATTTGGACGTACTAGAGGAGCCTATGGACAGATACTATGGACAGTTCAACAAAGCTCCAGGCAGCCGTCTGGTGAACACAGCCATCTCATATTATCTTCTCTCGCGCAGCGCCAATCCAAGTTGAAATTTTCGCGGAAAACGTTTTAAGGCATGTCGCAAACTGTCTTGATTGGGAACATGTAGTGTTACATCATATGCGTAAGCTGTGACTGTCCCTCGATCCAGCCTTCCGGGAAAAAAGGTGAACGGATATTTGAACGACCGGTTTAGATCGGAAAACCCTTCCAAACCAATAAATCTGGAAACAGACAGCATACTTGTCGACATTGTTCAGAAAAAATAAAACATTAGGCACAGTTGAAGCAATACGCCAACGTATCAGTGGTATTCGGAGTGTTTTTTTTAATGAATTACACATGGATACTTGATTTTTGTGGGAGGAACTTTGAGCAAGAAGTTTCGACCTGAAAAGACAAAAAGCGCTCGCGTGAGCAAAACTTCGTGGTAGTGTTTAAGGTTGCCACCTGCCCGGGTTTGGACCGGCCGAGCCGGTTTCTTTAAACAGCGGGCCGGTTGCCGGTCCGTACGTAAAACAGGCCATCATTGGTCGGTTTTTTGGTCCTCGTGCCGTGATCATTTCCGTTTTGGCGTTTTATGAGCGTCAATTCAACAAATAAGGCGATAAATATGTGACACCAACGGCGCAACGACACCCGAGCAAATAAAATACGCGAGCGAGCGCGCTGCCTGAGATAGAAGGAGACCTAAGGAAGAAACAAAACAACGAAATGCCGCCGCCGCACTCAGCAAGTGCGGTTACTTTTCAGTGAAGCACATCCAGAGCGATAACCAAGATCTCAACCACTTTCAGTCCGAATGTTATGTTGATTTCTCTCCAGGAAAACGCTAGTTAATGACACTGCATGTAAAAAAAAACATAGCGTCTTTTCTTTTTTTCAACACCGATTAAACATCTGCCCTCTACCACTGAGCGGAGAGTCCACACTAAACGCGACTCTGTTGCCACGTTATACGCCGATCTCGCAACGAATAGCATTACAGTCGGGGGGAGATATTGCTGCCTTTGGTGGCGTGTTATGGTTGTGTAAAATTGGAAGTGTTTAATGCCACAACTCGGCGCCCTTACGTTCGGTACCGAGTTATGGCTTTGGAAAATGGCAAGGGCCTTACCGTGGGTGACAAGTTATGGCTATGTGGAATGGCAAGGGTATATCCTTATCTGGGATGACGAGTTCTGTCTGTGGCAAATGCCAAGTATACAGCCTTATCTTTGGCGGCAAGTTACGGCTGCGGAAAATGGCAAGCGTATAGCCTTACCTGGGGCGGAGAGTTATGGCTATGAAAAATGGCAAGGATATAGCCTCCTTACCTTTGACGGCGAGTTATGGCTGTGAAGTATAGTATGGCTATACCCCTACCTTTGGTGGGGAGATATGGCTGCGGAAAATGGCAAGGGTATAGCCTCAGCTAGGGTTGCGAGTTATGGCTGACGAAAATAGCAATTATTTGCGTTGCGAGTTACGGCTGTGGAAAATCGCAAGGATATAGCTTTACCTTCACCTTTAACGCCGAATTACCGCTGTGAACAAGTGCAGGCGTGTAGCCTAACCTTGGGACGTGAGTTATGGCAGACCAAAATTACCAGGGTATAGTTCAAAATGCAAGCCATGGCCATGACTTGCCACCTTACGAAGGTGGCGAGTTATGGTTATGGAAGATGGCAAGGGTATCGCCTTATCTCGGGCGACGAGTTATGGCTTTGATAATGGCTGGGCTATTGCCTTGTGCTTTGCTTTCTCCGCAAGTTATGGCTGTAAAAATGACAAATGTATATCCTTGCGTTCGGTGGTGAGTTCTGACCGGGATAGTGTCGAGGTTATATCGTTACCTTCGGCGGCGAGTTATCTCTGAAAGAAATGGCAAGGGGAATTATGGCTGTGAAAATTGCGAGGATATAGTCTTACCTAGACGTCGGGTAATTGCAAATAAAAGGGCCTTCCTCGGGGGGCGCAAGTTAGGGTAGTGAAAATTGGAAGGATATAGAGTAACATTCGAGCAGTGTTTTGACCGTGATAGTGTCATTGCTATAGCCTTGCTTTGGACGGAGGGTGATATGTGTGAAAATGTCACTGGCATAGCCTTACTTTCGGCGGCGAGCGTTACCTTCAGAGGCGAGTTATGGCTGTGAAAATTTCAAGGTTATAGCCGTAGCTCAGCCGCCGAGCTCTGACCGGGATAGTTGCTGTGCTAAACCGTTGCCTTCGGTGGCAAGTTACGGCTCTAAAAATGGCGTGAGCCGTACATTCGGCTGCAAATTACGGCTGTGCACATTCTGAGTCGAGTTATGGCCGTGATAGTGGCCGGGCTTTCGCCTTGCGGAGGGCGGCAGGTTATGGCGGTGAAGATGGCAGGAGTAATGCCTCATCTTCGGCGGCCTGTTAGCGCCGTGATTGTGGCCGCCCTATTCTACAGCAACCTGCAAAGGGCTAAATAATCTGGTAACGTAAAACCTGTTATGGTCTTCAATTAACGTTCTCATTTTTAAGGCCCCAGCTGCTGTTTGGCCTACGGTTGTGGGATAAAACCCAGTCTTCCGCCAAAGGAATCTTCAAAGGCAGTAAACAGGATTTATTTTGGCACAATAAAAGAAGCGGCCATAAGAAATTAATGTGCGCAAAATTGTTTACCCACTCAAAGTATAAAAATTTCAAAATTTCCTTTGTACTCTGAACTCACACTGAATGCGCTTTCTGTTTTTATTGTCACCATTATAAATACTGTGCTTTACTGTTACCACTGGCGCGGCCTACACTGTAAACGCAAACTAGCCGGAAATGGAGTTTTAATCAAGTAATGTGCCCTGAAAAGTACTTATAGCAAAAAATGTACTCCCTAGGCATGGTCTAAACAAGTGGACGAACCTCCATGGTAGTACCGCTGCCCATCCGTGTAGCAAAAGGGAGGATTTAGAACGACATAACACCATTTGTGAGATGGCGTTCGGTCCCTTGTAAACAACCACGTCCACAATAAACTCCCCATCTGGGGTAATCATCTCAAGCGGGCGGTCGCCATGTTAGTCTTGTGTTGTTTCCGTGTGTCAGCACTTCAACTGTGGACTAATGCTAATTAGAACGAGAAAGCAGGACGCGACGGTTGCATGCAGCTACAAAACCGATACCGTACGTATACCCGTATAGATGCTTCAACCAGCGCGATCACAAGCAGACAGCGCGGCCGTGTTGTTTCAATCTGTTTATTTTGGCGGTAGGTGTTGTCAAACTCTGCTGCTAACAAAGAGACAGTTCTCGCCGTTGCAAACAATTGCAATGTTCATCTGCTTCGCTTGCTTGCGCATATATAGACAATTTAAATTCTCGTGCCAGCGCGCCAACGCACCCGACTGCAGCGACTCAACTTGCCCTGGCGGCACGACTTGCTGCCCGGATGTAAACAGCCTCCGTGCTTATCAATGCAGCGCGGCCGGTGACTTGGTGCGGCCGGAGCTTCAAGCGCCTCGCCTTGGGCCATCATTTTTTCTTATTTGAGAAGGACTAGTAGTGCCATTTGGTGGAAAGATTTTTAAGAGCGAATGCTCTTTATAAGCGACCCCAAACCATCCACCGCCGGCGGCGGCGGCGGCGTCGGCGGCGTTGGCGTCCGCAGTGCTCCTCTACATTTAAAAAAGAAACAGCATCCGGCGCCAGGTTTCGATCCGAGGACTTTGCGGCCGCAGCGCGACGCGCTACCGACTAAGCCACGGAAGCCACGCTGATATCAGAGTGAGTAACGCGCCTTATATCTTTAACGCATTCAAACTACGTCGTCAGCGGCGTGCGTTGGCGACTCAGCGGCGTTATAGCGGCTTGATAACTGCGTGGTGTACACGTGATACTACAAACCCGATGGAAGAGATGGAAGAGAAGGCGGTGGGCTGCGGGGGCCGAGCGCAAGCGCCGCAAGCGGGCCGACAACCATGCATTCGCACTTTCACATTCTCCCCCTCGGGGAAATGCGGGGGAATTTTTTATGTGCCCCTGTCACACGACGAAAGGCCGCTAACAACATTTGGATACGGCGACAGCTGTGGACAGCTCGCTGGTGAGTGCTCTTTCATCAGTCGATGGGTTTGTCAAACGTTTGGATAGGGTTAACTGCGAAGTACCCGTGCCGCACACAGCACGTACACGCACGGGCAAAGAAAAAAGCGCACACTCGTTTTATTGTACGTGTTTGTGGCTTTTGGGGTATGCATTCGCATTCTTTTGTAGGCCGGTTTGTAACAGGGCATTCGATATGAAATCGTTTGTCGCGCGCAGCGTCGTTTCAAAGCAACGTGACGGTTACTCAGGTAGCCGAATCGCCTCCGACAGCGGTGCATCGTCGGGCCCGGTCGGTGAATATTGTGGGACTTGCAAAGAAAAAAGCGCACACTCGTTTTATTGTACTTGTTTGTGGCTTTTGGGGTATGCATTCGCATTCTTTTGTAGGGCGGTTTGTAACAGGGCATTCGATATGAAATCGTTTGTCGCGCGCGGCGTCGTTTCAAAGCAACGTGACGGTTACTCAGGTAGCCGAATCGCCTCCGAGAGCGGTGCATCGTCGGGCCCGGTCGGTGAATATTGTGGGACTCTGTCTCTCATATGCATCGAGCTGCTCGTGTTCCTTTTAGTTAACTGCTCTACTTTGTAATATCTATTTGTTACCGCTCCTGATGGCTTGCCTGTCCAAATATAAGTCTTTGTGTTGTTTTCGTTCAAGGCTCTGACTCATTCTTAGCGCTCTGGTCAGCGAAAGCCGCAGATCAGACGGCCACCCCCTTCGAAAACTGTGCCCTGTAGATTCGGTCGGGTTGTTTGCTCGCTTGAGTCGACTCTTCACATCTAACAGCGTACCCTATTAAGGAAACGGTGACATGCGTAAAAGAGGCTATGAGCCTATCGAACGATTAAATGCATATAGTGTGGACCACGACGGCGACGTGGTTCGAAACCGAAATGTTTTTATTTCCTTTCAGATGATAATGAGGGGTCTGTATACAATCGGGGCCCGTCAGTCGCCAGCTAAGGCCACGTAATTAAAAACACAAATTCATGCCCTTATGGAAGAGAACAGAGTTTGCCGTAGCATGACACAAGTCTGCCGGGTATAAAAAAGGATATCATTTTTTTACAAGAACAATGCACACACTCTTCTTTTGTTGGTAATAAATTTGTCATAATCAATAGTAAGACCATACACAAAAATTACTCGATTCATCTGACACCCGATTTTGACACGGGGCTTGCAGCTCCGAAAAGTGCACTGTGGTTTTACGTGATGGAAACTTCTACAATCACGGTAAATTAACTAAGGCAGGTGTGTGTGGAATGCAGCGTTGGTACGTTTGCGAGAATAGCGTTTCCATTTCAGCTGTTTTTTTTTTGTTGCCATGCAATCACAAGTAATTTGGTGCCATGAACGAGGTTTACGTTAGCTAACAAGGCTGTAGTAACGGTTGCGGCTACAAATGACCTTATGCACCAATCACGCTTGTCAGCTCGGTGACACAGAATATTAAGGTGTCAGAATACGGATGACTGAGTCGCCTAGTTTATTACTACTGTAAAAAAAGAAAGTGTTTTCTGACCCAGTGAAGGACTTTCCTGTATGACTAGCTGTGTTATGACAAATGACCATACTTGATGAGACAAGCCGTAACAAATTAGCTTTGGATGTAACACCAGGAGGGAAATAGGTGGAGGTATCTGCAAGTATAACTGAAACAGTGGGTGCCTGTCCGGCATGAATTCATTATTTGCTGACACGATTTTCTTCTGCAGATCCTGATACATGATCGAGTTGAATGACTTCATAGATCTTAAGGCAGGATAGGCTGTGCTGTACAAGGCAAGGCTGCATTCGGAAACCAAGTTGGCCCCTCCAGCAGAAGTGAGTATTGCCACGGCTTGCAACAGCCGTCCAGCTCGCAAAAGCTCCACTTTTTCTATGAAAGTGAGCCACCATGGTAGGGGAGAGGCAGTGTAAGGGTTTGCATCTTTAACTGTGTGCCCACTCACTTGAATAGATGCAAGCTGGCATCTTAAAGCAAGAAACAGCAGTAACAAAATCATGCAATACCAAAGTGTTTTTCAGTCAAAAACAAAAACTAATCTATCAACCTACAGAGACTTGCATTTTATCTTCACTGTCATTTAAAGTTGTGCTCGAGTATATTGTGCGGAAGTAATATCTTTTTTATTGCTGAAAAAGCCACGACGGTTAATGTACTGGCACTTGGTTTTATGAAGCCTTTGCATTCCTAATTTAGGTACTGGAATTCGCAGGGAACCTGGCCTTACAATTTTATTACTGTACCGAATTAAGTTCATTTAACCATAGTGTCTGTTTTGAATTTTACGTGTGGGCCATTTTTTTTTTCTTTTTTGCTTTTTCAGGCAGATGTTCCTCTGACTCCCTGCCTGCATTCCGTGAACGGGGAAGTTAGCCTCCACATCGATGGCCAGCGTGTCTTGACTGCATCATCTTTACTGGGAGGACTGTGTAGTCTGTGCATCGTTCTGGATTTTCAACATTCAATATCCCAAGAAGGCACACAGAGCTCTAACGTTTGTGGAACATGGCTTTTTGGACCTTGCGTGCGCCAAACCACGTGTGAAGGATTTAGAACTAATTAACTTTTATCGCATCAATATCGCTCACTAATATTTGTTTTCAATCCTGTAATCATTGGATAGTAGTCAAAAAGAATTCTGTATTATATTTCTTACTTTTTCTTTTTTCTTTTTTTTACTGAAAACGGGATATTTGATGGGCCGTTCTGTATGCTCATAATACAGCTATCTTTCAGTGAAGCAATAATATTAACAAACTAATTTAACTTGAAACAATTATCTAAATAATATTGGCAACTGGTGCGAAATGAATTAACTAAAAATTATCCGAAAAACACGAATTTCATGGCTTTTTGTTCTCACTCTAAAGAAGCTGTCGCGATACCACCCATTCTGTTTTATATCATTGCAATTAACCCGTCAGACTCGGTCATTTTTCTTGGCGCATTTGTGTCTTTATCAAAACGCACTGGTATTTTCCGCAGCATATTTTTCGTTCTTTATATTACTCATTTATCCATAGCCATCTCACTGCAGTCTGTCTCCTACATCATTTATCTCTTGTGCCTTTACCACCTACAAAATGCTTGTTACCTTTCAATATCAAATCGTTGCACAGCTCTCGCTTATTTCGCGACAAATTGAAAAATTGTTTTGTTGTTGTAAACCACTGCAACCATTTTTTCTTCACTTTGTGTACTTAGTACTGATGTGTACTGATAAGTTCTGATAAATACTGACGGGTTTTCGATCCTCTAGTATTATATAATGATTTCATTTACCATGCGGTTGTGTTTGTGCCTATCTGTTTTTCAAGTATTTCCAGTTCTTGTAATATTATTGTTTCTACAATTTGTTCAACTAACAGCCAGCTCTCGCTCATTTCACCACCTACTGAATTTTTTTTTTGTTGTAAACCACTGCAGCCATTTTTTTACTGTGTACTGAGCGCTGATGCGTACTGATAAGTTCTGATAAGTACTGACGCGTTCTCGATCCTCTAGTATTCTATAATGATTTCACTTACCATGCGGTTGTGCTTGTGCCTATCTTTGTTTTTCGCGTATTTCCAGTTCTTGTAGTAATACTGTTTCTACGTTTTGTTCAACTAGCATCGTATTGCTGTCTTCAATTCCTAACTGGCGTGTTATTTAGCAATGTACCATTTGTGATTTCTATTATGAGGTCGCAATAAGTATTTATTTCGGAACCTCCTTGTGTACACCATGTACCATGTAAACTTGTCTGCGATAGTTCGTTTGAAATAAACCTGAAATCGAGAAAAACCGTGTGAAATCAGTACTCCCGCAGGGAACTAGAAATTCTCCCTTGTGGCCTTGAAAACCTCCTTTCGGAAGGCCTACAAAACTCCCCAAGCTTTCGTCAAACTCCATTCAAAAGAAGTAAATGCTTCCCTTGAACCTCCTAAAAACGCCCCTAAACTAACATAAGTACTTCCAAAGGGAGCCATAATAGGCTCCTATTCAACCGCCTAAAAATTCCATAAACATCACTTAAAAACGCCCTTCAGGAAGTAAAGAATACTCCATTTTGACCTCCTTCAATTCTCCCGAACATTTCTTAACACTCCCTAAATACCTCCTTTCTATAACCTAAAAACTCCCTGTTTTGAGGAGGTAAACAAAACCTCCCTGTTCCATGTAGTAAAAAAACTCCTACAAGGAGGACCACTAGAGGACAGGCGAAAAAGAACCTCTATGGAGTATATGGGAGGAAAAAAAGTTTAGAGTGTATCGACAGCGTGTGTCAAGATCATGGCGTGACGTCCCCATCTCTAGGAAAGTTCCTGCATGACTGTTAACTCTTCACAGCATAATTACAATCACCAAGCCCAATTACCGACGATTTATTTGGGCCCCGTATCGGGCTGTCGTAGCGGTTCTCATGGACTGTTGTCGAAACTGGGGCAAAGTAATGCCTATCGGAGAATTTGCATACCACGCATATTCCTGGGAGGTGCAGGAATATGCAGGTGTCCACGGCATAGACGGCATGGTTTTCCCATGGTATCCTGGAATTAGTAACCATTCCCACGTCACATTGACCGAAATGAAGTTTTTCAGCAACAACAACAACAGTAACCCACGGGCTCCGCTGCATACATCGACTCTTGTACCTTCCCAAGCAGTAGCATCTTATGTTTAACTATACCCAGTAAATGTTTTAGTAAGAAAAGTTCCGCGTGGCTTTGTCACGTTACAATCCTGTAGTCAGGTGTACAGTCAAACCCGATTATAATGAACCCGGATAGAGCGAATTATGCTATATATCTAACAAATAAATATCAGTTACGAAAATACACGCGACACATATTCCTTATAACGATGTTCACATCTGGTATATGGAACTCGGTGCGCCTAGAATTGCCACCAAATGCATGGTCTCGGCGGAGCGGCGATTGAGATGTTGATTGGCTGTGATGGAGATGTTGAGCCTCCAATGGAGCGACGTGACTCCCGGTACTTTCCGCAACTGTTTCCGATGTGCCTGACTCACGATTAAACCCTCCCTGTCAGCGAATCCGGACCAAGGTGAAAGCGTCGGGCGAACTGTGGGAAGAGCTCGCCAATATTCCCGATGCTGTTGATGTGCTGAAAGGAGTTCCCTTCAAGGATCGCGTGTGTGTCGATGACGACGTTGCCTTTACTGTGAGCCCCTCGGACGCCGACACCGTCATCGATGTCATGGCTGCTGGTACTGCTGGAAGTACCGAAGAGGTGGAGGATGTCGCGAGTGAAAGCCATCTGCTTAATGAAGCGCTTTTGGCAGTCAATGTGCTCCGCCAATATTGCGTGGGTATTTAAGGACACGCACTGCAACTGATGCAAATGATGTCTCATGTAGACAATGCTGTGCTAGTTGACGCCGCCAAAACGAAAGTGAAAAAAAGAATCACCGCTTTTTAGGAAAGTAGGTAGTTACAGCGGAAAGTAGCTTTATTGCTTGCAATAAATAGGTAGATTTTTGTATGGTAATGGCGTACTTTATTGTGTTCGTTTCTGCATGTGGGGATGGCAGAAGGAGGGGTGGTGGGGTGAGGGGGTCCCGCGTATCGCGAACTTGTAACAAAATGCTCGTTATAGGCGGGTTTGGCTATTTCGAACTATTGGATATATCGATCTAATCATGGCGAATATTGCAGTTCGCTATAACCGGGTTTGACTGTACACAAGGAGTACGCAGAATGTACGACGCCGCAGCAGGCAAAACTACGAGCGCATAAAACAACTGCGCTTTAAACGTCAAAGCGAACCTCTGGTGTTTTCTCCCTTGCTAGCAAAGCAAATCTGGGGAACGTTTTCTTCAGATCCACGCAGAAAAAAAGCAAGTCAATTGTAGTAAAAACTTTATTAATGTAAATGAGGCACAACAGCCCTGGGGAGAGAGTGAAGGAGATAGGGAAAGAAGAAAAAAACTTCAGAAATCCACGCGGGCAAGTAAACATTGCGCCCACCTCCCCGCGAGGGGAACCCTGTGTAGATGCGACGCATCGTGTGGTTCGCTTGGTGTTTCCGTTGGATTGATTCTGAAATCGCGTGAAACGTGTCGGAAACGCGTATGATTATTATGTTTGATGATTATTATTATGTTTTATTGGCCAATCTTGGTCAATCTCTCTAAGTGGTATGCTTGGGGCTTCGCTGTCGCAACGACCTTTACTCCATCATTGTTGCTGTAAGTGGGAGCTTCTTTTCTTTTATTGCAAGTGTTAATCATTGCCCCATCATGCGTTGTATCAGTAGCTTCTTGACGTAGTTTGAATGAGTCAAGGATATAAGGCGCGTTCGTAGCACTTGATTCTGTCTCGGTTTTGTGGCACAGTGTAAAGAGCACCATGTACCTCGCGTTCCGCCCATAGGGTCGTGGGATCAAAACCGGGCGCCGCTAGGTATTTTTTTTATAGTGTAGAGGGAGGGGTGTAGACGAGAGAGGGGCATCGGAGAGGAGAGTGGGTGGGCGGCGGAGAGGGCAGCTCGCGCGGCGAGGAGAATGGGGGAGGGGCGGACGACAACAACGCCGACGCTGCATGGACAAGGCGAGTGAATGAGATGCAGTCGCATCTAAAAGAGCACTGGTCACCATGAAGTTCCCTCAGCAATGGCATGTTCATATGTTTCCTTGTAGGGGAGCTGGAGTTCGATGAGCTTTCACTGGCAGTCTCACGTAGCTTGTTTAGAGAAGCAGGTATGGAGGGAGTCGGTTCCGACCATTACACGAGCCTGCATAAGCCATTCGCTAAAGAGTTTTCGACGATCGCTTCCATAAAGGAAAGCTCCGTTCTCACTCGCTGCAGGTGACCTGCTTTTGTCTCTGGTGGAGATACATTTGTAAGGAGACGTGCTCGACCAGAGATGAAAAATGCGTAAGCCCTTTTGCTACACACCGGGTCTGTTGAAATTCGGCCCCACTAATCTGCCCTCATAAAAATTTTTACCAACATTGAGTTCAATGTTTGTTGACAAAAGTCGACAAAAGCTACCAACATTGAGTAGACTGTCTACTCACTGTCTATAGACTTCCTAGCAACAGCCTACCAACTTTTTGTCAACCATTGGCCACCGTGTTTGAACTGAAACGTTTCTGTAGACTTTCTACAGAAAGTTTTTTGTAGACTTTATACTCAATCGCTGTTGCTAACCGAAGCGTTTCTGACAGGATATTCGAAACGTGATGCAGTGAGAAAAGCCGGCCATTCCTAGACCGTGGTGTCAATACAGCTTAATAGAACGTCGTCATTATTGCCCTTTAAAAAATCGTTTAGTGGGAGCAAAAATGAAAAAAAAAAAGAAAGCAGAAACAGATTAGGCCTCGGGAACCTCGTCTGCGAGGGTTCACATTTTGCGGAGCCACACATCCACACGCGCACTTTCTGAAACACAACACAACAAACAACACAACCCCAGCTCACAAACGTACTACATCCGAGAAACCACAAGCGCTTGCAAGCAGGACACCGACACCGCACAAATGCTAGCAGTGCACTTCATGTATATATACCCGCCAGCCGCGGGATGCCGATGCCGCGGTGAGGCGCGCCTCTCATTGCATGTTTACAAAACTACGCGTTATTATTTCCAAAATATAATACCGCGAAACACTGGAACGTAAGCAATTGCACATATCTTCATGTTTACTTTATTGTTGCAAGCTGTAACTAAACAAAACGGAAATCTGGAATGGGTTGCGCGCCGCGTTTCGGCTGCCTCCGGTGATTGACGCGTTTCTCCCGGAGGTACGCAAAGAGGGAGGGGCACCGCTGGCGGTTGGCCGAGAGCGACCAAAACATCTGCGCCGGCCGTATTAGGTGGGCATAGCAGGTGATTTTAGATTATCGCCGTTGTTGGAGACACGTCCAGTAGTCTGTCGCGAAATATTTACTGGCATAATTCGTTCCTTTCAACCATGCATGGCACTTAGCTTGCGCAAATCAAAACACAGTGACGAGCGGTTGCGCGTGGTTGATGCCGCTGGCTGGCGCTTGTTCGGAACCGCTGAATAGTCATGTTGATCACCGTGAAGAGTGAAAGCGAGCGGGTCGTGAAGTACCAACCCGTGCGGCTGAGGGACGAACTGGTTGTTCCGAGGGAGAAACTGCGCGGCTCGAGGTACGAACAGTGAAAGTTGCTCCCTTTTGCTACTTTTTTTTTCTCGGGCTGCACAAGTGTTAAGATACATGCAGAGAGAGAGGGAGAGAGAAAGATACGTGTGTGTGTGTGTGTGTGTGTGTGTGTGAGAGAGAGTATGTGTGTCTGTGTGCGTACATGCGTGCGTGCGTGCAGGCGCTCGGGCGCGCGTGTGTTTGTGTGTGTGTGTGTGTGTTTAAAACCTGATTCAAACAAAGTAACGTAATTTGGTTAAAGTCAAGTAAATAGTTTGTCCCCAAATATTGTGAACCTGTCCTGGTATTTAGCAAAAACCAATATGAATTAATTGAAATCGGACTCCAGGACGAAGGAAAAAGATGTTTGCGTTAAATTCAACTTGAGACAAAGCGTGTCAAAACACTTTTAGTGGTCATCCTACAGAAGCTCGTCAACAGACAAATGTCAACAAAAATGAGGTAGACTTTCTATATACAACCGTCAACAGACAAATGTCAACGTGAATTAAGTAGACTTTCTACATACAACAGTCAACAGACGGGTGTCAACATACATTCAGTAGACTTTTTACAGACGACTGTCAATAGAATGTAAGAGTATGTAGGATAGCAATAAAGTTGGTAGGATGTCAACAGAACGTCTACAGAATGTAAAAAAGCATTTTTGTAAGGGTGCACAAATGCTTTTCTGCGAAGATATTTTTTTTCTGGGAACAATATGTAGTCTGATATCAACATAAGAAAGCCTCGGTGCGTTTTATTGCATACCTTTAAGAGAGAGCGCTGTTCACCAAACCTTTTTTTAAGCGGATTTGCTACTATACGCAAATGCATTGTTTAGAACGGGTCTTTCTAGAGGCATTACGAGTGCTACATGTAAAAAAAATGATGGCCCAGGGCTTTTAGAATGGAAGTTTTAGTTTGGCGAGACATTGTCGCGTAGGATGTTAGGATGTTTCAGACGGATGAAGAGAAAGGTTTGCTCGTCGACTTCACGTGGACAAACTTAAGCAAAAAATATGTTCGGCCATTACATCCTGCGGACATGGTTGACCAGCGAAATTGAAAAGGGTCGGGCATTGTCTTTAGCTTGAGGCATACCACGCGGGCATAATAAATGGTTACTGAACTGTGTTTCCCAATTATGTGTCTCTCCGGGCCGCTTTTGGTGGGCAATGAAGAAACGGGCACGATTGGCTTGGATTCCTTGCGATGCTTATTTAAATTCCGCCCATGGGGCTTCATTAAAACCCCACAATGGGCAGGCTGAGGTGTCGGCCCAACGTTGACGGTTGCGCTTGACTTGGAGGCCTGATCTGCCGCATTGTTAGCGGCACCGTGGCATCGGACAGAATCGCGGTGTTGTTCGCGGCGCCGTTACACGTGTTCGACGCTCCTCTTCCCACGCGCACCCCCTGCAAGCTGCGCTGCGTCACACCCAAGCTGCGAAAGAAGCAGACTCTTCAGCAGAATGGACGTTTGGGCTAGTCGGCAGCTATTCCTCTCGGTTGCCAAAGCGCTGACAACGCAGGGACGAGTAACATAGGCGTCTTTATTCTCCTTCGCCCCTCTGTTGTCACCGAGTTTTTCACCAGGATTAACCAGACGTCCCGTTTTCTCTTGCTCCCTCTCATTCGACGCGTGTGCACTGCATCCCGACGCTCCGATAGTGGTTGTACGCCACCAACACCCGTTACTCCAAGATAAGAATCCCAGATTCGGCTGCGTGTTCATGTTACCATGTTTATCTCGCGTGCTCCAAAAACCCAAGGTACCAGTACGCGATGATTAAGGAACGGAGAATAGAGCACCAATTATTTATTGGTTTAACAGTTTGCACAGAAATGTCTAGTCAATACCAACAGATCGCTCAAGAATATGCCTGTAACTTTTGGCCGGGTGGTCGAATAAAGGCACAGAAAAGCGACATATATGTATACCAAAATTTCCGCGTTTAAGTTTCCCAGTAAAGAATATTGTATTTAAAAGGCTTAAGAGTGAACAATGAATTTGACTCCACGTGAATACGCAACTAAAGTGCAGCAAGCAGTAAATTAAGTTATACTTGGGGTTGTAGTAAATGAAATATGCGGGACAGAAGGAAAAGCTGAGCTGTAAAACTCATACATTCGACTGCAGCTAGACGAACGGCAAGAAGTGGCCCCTAGTCCACATTTTCTGCGAAAACGGATGTTCGCATTGACGTTTTGGGTGCTATTGTATGCGTTGAAGCGGGTGCTGTATTTCTCCTTGAAGCGCACGTCCGGCTTCAATGATGTGAGCCTGCAAAATACACACGCCGCATTTATTGCAGTCATTTTACTGCGAACGCAGGAAATTAAATCTTTATATGTCCGGTTACAGAAGTGGGTCAAAACAGTGTGATTTATAGCCCCACGCACGTGTGGAAAACCAACCGATTCTTTTGGAACATATACTATTTATGTCGTACACTAGGCCTATATTTTTGCACCAAAATCGTTGCTCAGGAGACATTTAAAGAGGACTCGGTGTAATCTTGGTTAGCCCAGCTTCAGAGGACATGCCGTTCACTATGCCATTTACTGGAAGGATTCGTTTGAGAACATAAATAACGGACATCATATTTTACACTACAAGCAAAAAACGAGTTTGGAACTAATTTTAGTCATTTTTATAGCGTTTGCACCAACCTGAAGATTAAAAATAAAGTCATAAATATAATTCGTGCCCTGTACTGCGCGTGTGCTGAATACTGCGTCAGCCTCTCCGGATTCATGACTTCCGTTCTGACAAATTCATGGAAAGAGCTGCGGTAGACCTGGCGCAGGACAGCGTACTGAAATCTGAAGCCCATCACACGTGCTGAGTACTCCCGCATGTGTTGAGAGTTCGGTGATACCTGGCGGGTGACATTGAAAAACAATCACGCAGTGAAAAACCCGGATCGAGTCACTGAGATCGGTTTTGTGAGAGAGTGGTACTGAATGGTTCTAAGCACTGTGGTGGTACAAAGAAAAAGCAATGGGGCATACACGTGCGAAGGCCAAAGTGGTAGCGTATATATATGAGCCTTATTTGCCCCTAGAGCTTCATTAATATCATTGTCGTGCACTGTTAACATCGGCCCACGGCAGCTTTTCACCAGCCAGAATGTATTCCGTTTATGGTTTTGGCATCGTCCTTGCAGCAGTCATTGTGACGCCGTGTGCGTCTGCTGGTAAGTGCTAAAGGTTCCTCAGTTGCAACCATTTTAATCAATGTTACTAGTATGCAGCACAACTAACGAAGAAAGAGTCGGGTCTCTCAGTTTTAGGGCCAGAATATTGAAACTTCAGGAATTTTGGGGAAGTTGGTTTCATACGCAGTGCATGTCCTATAATCCCGCTGGGGTTTTCCAGTACGAAACAAGAAAATTCTGCTAGATTATACTTTGTAAGTAAGTAGATGGATGCTCTTTTTTTCCCGAACTTGTCAACGGATCTTCTAGAATCCAGGATGAGCGAACGGTTCGGGCAGCTCGTATATGTTAGGTGAGCGCTAAAAGTTCGTCCCTTCGATGTTAACTCCGAAAAGCGGAGTAGGAAACCACCCTTTTAAATCATTTTCAATGGATTCGGACATTTGTACCGTATGCAATACTTATGAAAAACCTACTCTAAACAAATGTGACGTGCGTTGAATACTAACAGCTAAAATCGCAAAATTACATTCAAACATCGAAATCACCGAACGTAAATGTAAGAAAACCTATTAGCACAGACAGGCCCGTGTTTGGGATGCAAACAATAAATGTCAGAAGATTTCAGGCTATATAAAAACTTTCGTGCTGTGCATCATTTTTGTTTGTCAATTTGTAGAGGACATTTTTTGTTGCAATGCTTAATATTAATGGAGCTTGCGTTTCTTTCAGCTACCACATGCACAAACGCGACCCTAAGTGATGTCTTCGGAATCAGCAAAGTGAGTTGAAAACCTTTTCAAAAAATAATTTATTCTGCTGGTTACAGCGTTCAAAGGACAGCTGAGCGGAAAAGCCTATACGTAATTATAAACAGCTCGAAAATTTTCTTATTTTACACTTCGTCCTTTAAAGACAAAAAGTTTGATTTTCACCTTCGGTAATGATATATGGCGTTCCACAATGGGCAAGTAATGAAACGTCTAGTTGTCATTTCAATTCCTTAATAAAGTCTCATGCGAAAGGAAATTCACGGAGACAATATTGCCCGAGCAACGAAAGCAGTTCGCCCCTTCAAGGCTTAATCGCTGTTTCGCTTAGTCTATTGTTCTTCCAGTTCCATACTCACCTCTATCTCTCATCCGGGCATTGAGTTACAAAAGTTGATTGGTGTCTATAGGCCAAATGTTTCACGCCGATCCGTCAACAGAGTGAGCAAAAGAAGAGCAGGAAATGTGAGAAAGTTGCCTTCGAGGGTGGAGAGAGCTGCCTTCGCACCGCTGCCGACGTTTCTGAGGAAACGTCAAGCCCAAGAGCGGTTCAGCCCCATCTGCCTACTCGTTCGTCGCACGTTGTGTCGAATGGTCCCGTGGCTCTCTTTAGAGCTAGTGCGCCTTAGGAATTAAGTCTGCAGCTGCTGCACAGCGGCAAAACAGGAACAGATGGAAATGAAGGCGAGGAAATGCCGATATTCCTGGACAACAGCAGCAACAGGCTGCCAATGGCTCTGCCAAAGCGAGGAAACGTGAATTAGGAAACGGTTAATGCGCTACGCATGGTTGGCACTGTGTGCAAAGGACGTGGAAAAAGCGCCCCATTGCAGACTTATGAAGCTGAACTAAGGCGTGTCATTTCGGAAGATCCTGACGTTATTGAGGGAGAGGGACGAGACACCTATTCGTTCTTTAAATCCACCAATAAACCCTAAATTACTCTTTTGGTAGTAGGAGGAGGAATAAACATTTATTCAACCGCATTAGTTCTGTTGTGGGAGACCTCCTTAGTCCAGGAAACCTTGGTACTTGGCTGCCCGGCGGGCCCTGTCCAGCAGTCGTTGTTGGTCTCGAGGACGTGAGCTGGTAAGCTGGTCCTGGCACTGCTCTTACTTTTTTGGACAATGATATTTTTTACAAGAACAATAATTCTCAAACTCACGATATTTGAGGTAATTTATTAATTCTGATCTTCATGCTGCAGTGGTTCTAGGCTGTCTTCCCCATACACGGCTTTGATGAGAAAACGCAGTGGTTGTGGGTCGTTGTGGTCATTTTTAAGAAAACAAAGCTGCAGGCACAGTTACATTGGAGTGCACACTGCGCGTATTTCTGATTTTCACATGTATTTCTGATCGGATGCCGTAAAAAGCCGGAACTTTTTACGGCATCCAAA
Organism: Haemaphysalis longicornis; assembly: GCF_048455015.1. Classification (NCBI taxonomy): domain Eukaryota; kingdom Metazoa; phylum Arthropoda; class Arachnida; order Ixodida; family Ixodidae; genus Haemaphysalis; species Haemaphysalis longicornis. Next base: position 41,309,503 of record NW_027526385.1, on the reverse strand, counting down.
GAACACATCCCTATATCGAATAACATAAATATTTTTGTTGGTTTCACAACAATAATGGCGTCAGTAGTATCGGTGTCGTCAGCAGCTCGGCACGCATTTGAACACAGCACTATTTTTTCTCATGTGCTTTAGCTATGCAACCACCTCTTCTTGCTGGCGCGTTTAGCTCTGACGATTCGGGCTGCTCCACTCACAGCAGATCCGCGGCTTCCGCTGCTGGAGAAGTGAGGAAACCTTTCTTCATAACTTCCATATGTGATATTAATCCTTTAGATAGCTATTGACTTCTAATGCTGGGAAATATAAAATAAAGATTTGTTTCACACACCGATAGCATCACACCTTGACAACCTGTTACAGAAACGATAAAATTTGTCGGAAGTTTCGTATGGGGTTGCAAGTTTTTTGTCCTTTGAAAAGTGAGCTTCCTCAGTTCATCTGAAAATCTTGTGTAGTCCCCTTCCCAACCCTTTATCATCGTAATAAATCTCACCTTCTGCCCTCATATGTTGTTTTTTCAGTGCCTTGGTGGAACTGTGAATCTGTGCGGAACCAGTGCTGTAAGTCACGCCTGCTTGAATTATTCACTCAGCTTTGATTAGCGCTAATTAAAAGATGCAAACGGATTTATATAAATGCTGATAGAAAGGGCGTACACCAAAATGCAAGAAAGGCAAAAGACGGCGCTACCCTGACGCAGAGAAAAGTATAAAAAGCTTGGAACTTAAGTCTGGCGAAACTTAAGTTACGTATTTTTCCGCCGTCAGCTGGGTCTGGCACGCTTGATTTCTTTGTAAGTAGGGGAACTGATACTTCAGCCGAAGCTCGTATGCGATCAAGTTGTTAAACGGCTGGCAATGCCCCAATCAGTAACGTTTCCAAAGTAGGTTAGCTATCGCGAAGCATTTAGAGGTGTTTTTTAGGTAGCAACCCAGGAATGTCCACAATGACAAATATGTATTGATGTGGCACGCGAAAATATGCCTGCAATGATGTCATTACCAGGCCGACTCTTGGCGATGCAGAAATAGGGGAATAGAGAACTGCTCTACCTGGTTCCCATTTGATAGGATACACTGGAAAGTTTCTGTATTTAATTGAACTAATGTGTCGATACGCTGTAGGTGATATGTTATAGCATTAATTCAGTTTAAGCGGCAAGCCCTACTTTAGGAAAAATATATTGATAAGACAGAGGAGCTTCTATCCTATCAATGTCTTTTTTCCTGAAGTTGTGCTTGACAGTTCAACATAATTCATGTCATGGCTACTTTTAGTTTGTTCCCGTTTCAGGACGCAGATTCTTGGTTTATAAAGTCGGTAGATAACAGAGGAAGCATTGGTATATTCGTATACTGCGATATTAGAAGTTGTGGGCTCGCGGCAAGAAAAGCTGGCTTTATGCGTCCCTTATTATGTATGGACACCGAGAGATTCAGCGCGGGTTGTCAGCACTACGAATGAAACAGACATACAAAGTGGCTAGTGGTCAGTATATTTTATCTGCTACATTGTAGAAGCATGGGGCGCTGGCAAGGCTGACATCACCGCTACCCCAGTACTTTTGCTTCGACTCCCGCGGTTCCTGCACCATGCTTGCCGATCATCGTAATAAGCGTTGATAATCGCGATAACGTCTGTTAATAACTTAGGCCGGCGATATTCTTTACCGTAAGTACTGAGATTATTGTGAAAGTAAGCAACAGATTCAGGCTGCCAACACTGTATGATAATTCTTGTAGTTTTTAGGATTGTACAAGTAGGGCAGTTTTATTGGCATGGATATATATGTTTTTATGCTTTTATATCGCTTTGGCGCAGCCGTCATGCTAGTCTGGCTTATACGGTGTTTTTTTTTTTCAGAACCAACAGCAGACTGTCACAGGCTTCACAAAACTGTTGCAAGTGAGTGAAACTTTATTACGTTAGGATGTACTTGATGTGTTCTTGTAATCTGCCAACACCTAAGTTATTCACCGCTGTTTTCATTGCGGCGGCAATAGTCACACAAAAACGGTACTGGTTTCTCCTAGAACGAGAGTGTTTATTTCTTCCTGGAGCAAACCCTAAAGAAAACTGGTAGTGGGAAACGCTCAAACAATGCTTCCCGAGTGGTGGCTCCGAACGAAGTTGGGTTTAGCTGAAGCTGTAGTAAAGGGCATGCGATTATCCTTCACTTCCGTAACACATTCGATCTAAACTTATTGAATCTTAACTGTGTCGAATAAGAAAGTACGTCGAAAATATTAAACAAGAATTCATAAATTCGGAACATTTGCACATGATGTAGTGCGCACGCAGCTATTACAAGTGTGAAGCCGGTTCTTCAGTTGTATTTGAAACACACATGCGAAAAAGGTACATTTTTATCCTTGCATTAAGAAGAGAGTCACCTGTACTCAAATATCAAAGTAATAATTTGCCCCAGTCCTTCCCGCAAATCTTATTATCAGAGTTTTATTCCATGTGAATGGTTATTGAGATTCTAAATATCCATTTTCTTCACTACAGTGCGTGCTGACTGCGATGTTCAACACGGGTACACCCACTGGCATTATAAACGCTCTTGGACCGATAATAGAGGGTTTCTTGGGCAGTTCATTGGGCGGTGAGTGTTCAAGTCGTTCTTCATTAAACCTTACCTTCGCCAGAGACAAGTCTCGCGGGTGTCACTTACGATGAAGCATATTGTCCCATTAAATAAAAAATGAATGAAGCACACCCAAGCACGTAAGACGTGAAGGTAGCGAAGCTGTAGGTAACCTTCACGACCATCACGATGGTTCAAATCCACAATTGCAGCCGATTTGCTTCTTATTGGCTTCCGCAAGGACTTCAACTCCGTCTTTGTTGCTATAACGGCGTAGAAGAAGCAAGTCGAAGACGTAGAACGAACGTGCCGAACGCGCACACTTAAACTAGGCGCCCGCGCGTGCAACGTGTGCCCTATCATTCTGTGTCGATCAGTTAGCGTGATTGTTCTCCCCACAGTCACAGGCGAGTGAGTAAGCCGCCTGACTCTCGCGTACTAACGGACCGATGTCTCGTCGCGCATTTTAAAGTCAATCGTTTTGAATTCTGACTTGGCCGACGCAGTCTTGCGACGTGAGTGGGCTACTCCCGATACACGAGATGGTGTGGTGCCTCTCAGGCAAGTCTGGTTCGTTTCTACGTCTCGGACGACTTATTTTCGCGAGTACAAAACTACGTCGTGGCACCCGTCCCGCTGTCTGACCGTGGTTGAGTAACATGTGAAATCAGCTAAGATGTAAACCAAAAAAAGGAAAACTGAATTCTGATTGGATCATTAATGCCGCCTTCATCTAAAACGCAGAATTTGTAGAACACGCGCAGGACCAAATTAAATGTCTAGAATCCCACACGATCGGTTCTAACGAGTGGGAATCTTTGAGATTTCAAATAAAGAATGCACGACCACAGTAGGCAGGCATCGACCATTCATCGAGGCGGATGAAGATGAGCTTGGGGAATTCCGTGACGATATCCGAGTTACAAAGAAAGAGCTGCCCAAGGCATTACAACATCGCTACGGGAGTTCCTTGGTCCACAGCAGGGAGAAGAGGGTTGAGTCCGAGACCCAGCCCTCTAAAATATTCCGCACACTCGAAAGAGAGAACGCCAGCCGTAAAAACATCCTTGAAGTCCACCACCGTGGTCAGCTCGCACAGGGACCGCGGGAAGTGGCAAGCGCTTTTGAAGACTACTACTCCCGCCTTTTAAACTTCCAAACCACATTAGATCCCGTCCACGAGAACGTTCTTAGCGAGGTCCCACAGATTTTGGTAACTTAAGAGAAGCAATTCACTCTCCAATAACGGCAGCCGAGGTAGAATCCGTAAAAAAATTCCCCCAAAGAAGTCCTCAGGTCCAGAAGGACTGTTTCAGAATTTTACGAAGCGTTTTAAAAAGGTTTAAGCCCGATGCTCGCTACAGTCTTCGAGGTCACACTGCAAATAGAGCTACTACCCCCTTCCACGCGAAACAGCCATCTGGTCCTCGTGCCAAAGACGCCCCAATCTGGTTCAACCCCAAGCACCCCGGATTTCCACCCAATCTTCCTTCTGCCTGCTGACTGCAAAATCCTGGCTCGGATACTCGCTCAACGACTCGAAACAGCCCTTTGTGGGATGGTAGGCCCACACCAGGCGTGTGGCTTTAAAGGCGGAACAATAAACTCCAACCTGCCCAAGATGAGAACTATGTATACATGCGAGGAGAGAGAACCAGGGTTAGTTCCGCTGGCTGTGATTCAGCCCGACCTCAGGAAGGCGTTTGACAGGGTAGAACGGTCATTTCTGTTCCCACTTCTACGGCCCTGCGGATAAGGAGACATCACGTTGGAGTGGGTGCCGGTCTGCTAAATTCAAACCACGACGAGCATAATCTTAAATGGACAACTAGGAGTCCTAATCACGGTTTAAAACTCGGTCCTGCAGGGATGTCCTATTTCTACACTGCTTCTTTCCCTTTATCTGGAGCCTCTGTGTCGCATGGTTGCCTCTTGCAAGAGAAGTGAAGGCATTGTTATAGCCGGGCGGGAACGTCCAGTTCTGGCATGGGCCGACGACGTCGCTTTTGTCTGCTCAACGGTTACCCAAGCTGGGAAAGTGCTGAAACTGGCACACCTGTTTTGCCGCTTTTTCGATGCCGAACTGAACCTCTAAAAATCAGAGGGGGCCTGTTTGGGGAGCTGGAAATGCAAACCGCGCAAGTGCAACATACGGTGGTCTGACCGCGTTGAAACATATTTAGGTGTAAAGTTACGCGCGTCCAGGCGGTGGCGCCTCGGTGGAAATCGAAAGTTGACGCGGCGGAATGGAAGCGTCACCCAGGGAGGAACCGGAACGTATCCATTTACACTAAGTCCCTGTTGTACAGCATGGTGGCTTACCCCGCGATCCTGTACGCAGCGCGCAGTACCCCTATTGATGCCAGCTCGGTACTGAGGCTACACCAGTCGTGGGCGGTGTTTGTTTGGCGGTCCAATACGAACTGATACGCCGCACAAATTTTTTCTCCAGCGTAAAGGGGATGCGGGGCGGCACCGGACTGATAAATTTAGAACTCTAACTCGCAGTCCAACGCTTCTATTATTTCCGTCACGGAGCTGACCAGTTCATTCAACCGGCCATCCAATGCCTAGGCTCCCTCTACTTGAGGTAGTGGCTTGCCACCTCAATTTATGTCGATTACGGCTCCCGAATCGCCGGTTTCTACAAAGACAAAGCGAGCGCGGTGATTTCACTGAAGGCGTTTCCGTATACGTGCTCGCTGTAAAGCCGCGAAAGCTAAACTGGGACTTGGTAGCACAGACACTGCCACCCCTGTACCGTCAGCCTTCTGTCCCTCCGGGTAGAGACGATGTGCTTAAGCGAGTTAAGCTATCGCCCATTTAAGTCGGAACTAAGGGCTCTTTCTTTCGCGTCCACGCGGCAGTTTCGCAAGTCATGGCCCGTCAACAGGAGCGCGGCTTCTTCCTTCCCTGGGGTGCAGGGTGCCTCCTATGTGAAAGTCGGGAGACCCCCGAACACGTTTTCTTCTTCCCTACAACACGACCACTTATTTCTGGGACTAAATCCTAACGTGCTTCCGTACCTCGTAAAAGGTAACCGGGTCGATCCTAAAGTTTCTATGCGGGGAGGCGGAAATTCCACCACGCGTGGAGGCATTTGCGTGGAGGTGAAAATTCATTCTCACAAGTTATGGAGATTGTATATTAATCCCGTACTCGTGCTAAAACTAACATATAAGAATCCCGTTATTTTTTTGTTGTCATCAGTAATCACGTTGTGTTCTTTCTTTTTCCACAGGGATTTCAAGCTTCTTGAAACTGGGTAATCTTTCGCTTTGTGGACAGCAAAATTGCACAAACTTCTTTAAAACCAACGTTACTTGCAACAGCACCATCACTCTTCTCCTTCCAAAGATTCCAAGCACGGGCAACGCATCATCGGTAATACGCCTGTCCCACATACTACTCCTCTTTGTTCGGTTTGGAGAAAAAGTGACAGCATTCATGTTTCCAACTATTAGACACTGCGCATCAAACAACTATTTGGTAAAAGTGCAATGAACGCTGCTAATGAGGCTGTCAAATAAGGAGCTTTTACGCGGGTGCCATAGTTGTAGATATTTACGACACAAAAAAACAACGCGTTCTAAGTTCAGGGAAACGTTTCTGAATTTTTCTATCACGCATATTACGGGACAAAAGTGAATTCATAAAAAAAAGATGCATTGTTGTTACTTTTATCATACGTTCATTTTTTGCGCCAAGTTACCACCAGCTTAGACATTTTCGTTTTCTAACATGGCGTTTTTGTGGGTCTGTAACGATGCGGACTGTGCATTTGTAAGAATAGAATATATTACTACTACGGAAAAGCCCACAGTTTGTCTTCCTGGTTTTTAAAAAACATGAAATTACCCATTTCTGCGAAACAATTATGACGTGGGTGTCGGGACAGGCTTCGGATAGGCTGCATGGATGAGGCTGCCAATACAAGATTTCACTTGTTTTGATTATGAACATCTTGATCTTCCACTGAAATTATGACCGAGACAGAAAAATGGATTCTGTGGTAGCACGTCGTTAAGTCAAGCAGTGTTTGACAGGTGTACAAACAGAAAATTGTACACTTTCCTATTCTATTGCAGCTTTTCGGGGGGCTTCTATGGTCTTCCGCGTTTTATATAAGCTACAGGATGTTCACTGTTGCCTACTTACATAGATATAAGTTGCATAGTATATGAAACGACATTTCGAACGTGTTCCAACTTATCCAACCCACTTATTCAAAGCCTACGCACAAACTGTGAAAGGCCCTCACAATGCGGTCGCTTTAAGTTTTGGGCACAAGTACACGAATGTCGGTGAAAGGCAACAAACCTACTGTGAGGAAACACTTTGTCCGTCAATCGTCATAACCTCCAACGTCCTGTATGCAACAACCGGGTTCTTTTACACCATGAATAGATATATCTAAAGACTAACAAAATGGTTTATCTTAACGGTGGAGAAGATCACACATAAGCATGAATATAAATCGATACACTTGTATAGGGATATGTGACTATTTTTGGTGAAGTTAGTAGGTGGCCACGCTTTTCCCGAACAAGAATACAATCTAATGGCAATGAAAGCTGCCAAAATGAAAGTACAGAAGCCTTTGAAGGCGAATAATTCGGTAACTGTAATGCGGCTGAAGTCCGCTCCTGCTGCTCCATCTTGAAAGTGATACCAACAAGGAATGACCTAGCTTGCAATTAACCTATGAACATACAGAGCAACAAAAGGTCAGTCTCCGTAGAATTGTCGCAGAAGCGGAGTTCTAGGAGGACATATTAGAGGGAGGCGTTACGGTGTTCATAAGGGGTTTCTTGGTGGTATGGAAAAGGCAGTTTGTAAATGTCATAAGACAGCTTATTAATTTTCCCAATTACCGAAGCGGGATTTTGTCGGTTGTGTTCAATCCGTTATACATCACAGGGAACGCATAAAGTACTTCTTAGTATAGCTTTACGTGTTAACTTTTTTCAATCTGATTGGAATTCACTAGCGGGCCAGCATGTTTTTTTTTAGCTGTTATCATGTACCAATGATTTTTTTATTTTTCGTAACTACTAACGCCAGACTTTCTGCTTAAATATCTTTACACAGTGCATAAAGGACACGAATTTCTGCACATCTGGAACAACGGCATCGGTATGTATGCAAATTTTTGAAGGTTTTACATTATAAGACAAATACGCTACGCCATTTTTGCACGAGAAACTATTTTGACGAACCCCGGCTACTTTTTTGCGTCGATTTTGTGTTGTCGATCTTTCTGGCTTTGTCCCTTTTGTGAATATGTTTTCAGTACATGTTTTAAAAGTGCTTCTGTTAATCCAAATATTGTGAGCACGAATATACGTAGGGAAGACTTTAAGGACTATAACTAGTGGCAAGGCTGATGCATGCCAACATTGTTCAGTGCAAAGGAAACTTTGGGCGTATTTGATACAAAAGCATAAGTACATAATTCCCGCTGTTTTTATTTAAAATACCCTCTAGATTAGCTTTCACGAGCACAGATTACAACAACGATTGAAAATGGTTTCATTAAAGATGATACAAAATATAAAGAAAGCATATTGGCTTGAGCTGTGCCAAGCTCAACGAAAAGAAATTGTATATTAATGACACTGGTTGGCAGAGTCGCAAGAAGCCCGTTGTGCAGGCGACGCCCAGGCAACATGCGCCTGGCTGGTGCTGCCTGTACCTCTTTCACCGTCTGGAGGTTAGGGTAGTTGGGCGCGCTGCTTCGGTTAAGTTAGTTTTACTTGTTTTTTGGCGTCGTCATTCGCCTGTACACGACGGAAGATGTGGCTTGCCAAAATAATTGCCAAATAATATAGAGAAAATAATTGCCAAAATAATAAAATGTGGCTTGCCAAAGTAATCACACACACTTTTTTTTATCAAGTCCATCGATCCGTCACGGCAGTCTTCTTTGCGGGATTTATTTATTTTATGCCTCGAATCTCCTTAGCTACCCTCGGAGTAATTTCCTTGGTTTTCGTGCAGCCGTTAAGTTCGCTCAGTAAGCCTGTGTGCTCACGTGAAGGTCGAGAGTTTATTACTTTTACTATACTGTACCTGTGCTTTCATTTACATCATCACGAAAATAAACCATTAGTATCTTTTTCTACACATTGTTAGCGAAATATAGAGATACGTATTTTAACCACGAAACACGCGACTATTCCAGTGAAAATAACGTTGAATAATCACATCTCGGACAGTTTTTACTTCTCTTTAACAACAAAACTACTGTAATTATATTCAAATTACGTTTTAGCAACGATATGTATTCTGAACTACATAAATCCGAACCATTCTTAATTGTAAGATTTGCCTTCCTGCGCTTTCGGGAAAGGATTATAAAAAAATAAAAGTTCCTTGATGTCGGTGCATTTAACGCCAGCATACGCCAAATAGAGACACACTGGTTGGCGATGCATAAGCGCCAGCCTTGTGATATCGGCCACTGTTTAAAAGGAACGTGGAAAATTCCCTTTAAAGTGATGGAGCACAGCCGGATATGAAAGCTATATTTCAGTGGAAGTAGTATGTCTAATCTGCGCTGCATCTATTAAAGGGTTATTTTTCTCTTTTCAGCCACAAGCTATAAGTGACTTCACTGAAACGATTGGGGTGAGTTGGATTTGAGATTTACACTTTTTGTTGCCAAGCCACCTTGTTTGGACAGACAAGAATGCTGTAGAACAAATATCTAATAATCGCATTAAGCATAGCCTTCGGCGTCATTTTCACCATAATTGTTTAGCTTTCATGTGTGATTTCTACATTCAGCAAACTGAAGTGGTGCGATCGAAGGTAAATAACTGAATCACGTACTAAACAAAAATGTGTTAATTTCAAACGCGTGCAGCTAATAAAGCACATAAAACTGGCACATTATGTACATCACGACAGTGCTACAAAGAAAATTCATTTTAGAACTACGAAAGACCCCGAAAGTATTGCTTGTAGAAGTGTAGCTTTGTCATATTGAGTAAAACATTTTGTACAAATTCTTTCAGAAATTACGGCATATATTTGATAGAGACATTTGAAAGCAAAGCATACATACCTAAACACTTTACCTTGACTTCGAGTTGGTTGACATGACTAAACTAACCTATAAATTCATTCAGAAGAGGGAGTTACATAGGCTACATCTTAGGGTAGCTGAGTAAGGGAAGTTTCTAGAAAAAACAACCAGTCTTCTTCGTGCGGTTTCGACCGTGGCAGAAGTAGTTACGTTGTTATATGATTATTGTGGGTTTTCACGTCTACAATGGGACGTTCTGATTACTGAATGTCGTACGTTTACAATCCGCTAAAACAGTTTTTATTTCCACTTTACATCACTGAAAAAAAAAACGCATAAGCATTTTTTGCTGGCCTATGCTGTTTAAAGGATAATATTTTTTCTGCATTATTGCGTCACCTGGTAAAAGGTTCCTCGGTAGTTTGATTCACTTTCAACTCTCACCAGATTGACAAAACCGAAGACATCGGTTTACCGCTGAAAAAAAATCTTTGCCTTTCCTTGCACGAAATTCGTACTGCCTGGCATAATTACCTGTCAGTGGTAAATGCAGCGATTTGAGGATTATCCTGCACCGGAATTGTAAAGGCCATGTGGAGAAAGTTGGGTTCTCCCAACTACTCGCTCTCGTCTCTTGTAACCTCTCACAGCCGTCAGCGCTTATTAACAAATCCCAATTGTATGATGCGGGAGGCAGAGGCAAATACTACCCTATTTTTGCAATTTTGTTGCACTAAGTAACTATCAAGTAGAGTTGCTTTGGATTGATCGAGTTGGTTCGATATTCAAAAAAGTTATAGTGAACCGAAGGAGAAATTGGGATTGTAATCAATACACATTCGGGGAATAACTCTACACAGCTGAAATTTCGAGTTGTTTGATTAGTTTCCCTTTCAGTATCTTTTCCTCCAGAGCGATATTAGTAAGCAATCCCACTTTTTAGACGGTATTATATTCAATGAAGTCATTTAAATAATTGATGCACCGATAAGTTACCATTGTGCTCTGTATCAAGTATTACTTTGTGTCCTCCATTAAAAATGCCGTGACAATTAAGGCAACACCTTCTCCCGGGCGCGTCATCGGCCAACAAAGAAAATTACCAATGATAAATTTTAAATGGTAAATTCACAGTAAGCAAGCGTGATACGGAATATGGGGTAGTCTTATTTGAATGGCCAACCACGCCACCTGATCGCTGCAATATTGCTGAAAGCATTAATGTAAAGTACGTCCTTTGTTGAAGTATAATCATCGTGTTACAATTGTATCACGCAGCTCACCTTGAAATTCACTCTTTTGGAGAAGCCCAAAACTGCAGGTCGCAGATAAAACGAAGACGTATCGAACTGAGAACTTCGGTATAGTATAACGTAAGTGTAGAGAAAAGAGACCAGTAGACAGCTGAATAATTGTCGGCGTTGCCATAGAAACACGGAGAAGTCATTGTCTACGTCAATGGTGAAGCAGCTTCGACGTACGGAGACTTCCACCAAGTAAATCACATCAGTGACGTCTTTTCTACTCGTCGTTTACGACAATGCTATACTTCCCACTCGTTTCAACAAGTATGCCGCCACGTCACTGGACGTCGTGTGCTGTACAAGTAGCTGTTTTAAAATTCCCGTTTGACATCGAACATCTATGATTGGGTAGGCGCTAACAGGACATCTCGGCATATACATACATAAGACACTTTATTTGCACCAGTCGAAAGCACAGAAAGTAACGTGCTCCCCCTCCCCCCCTGCCCCCCCCACCCCCTTATTAGTCGGCCGGGATCCCTTGGGACACAGCCGACAAGCAAGCAAACGTGACCATTGATACGGTCGCAACGCAATGTCCGGTTGGGGCGGTATGCTAGAGGAATGCGAGAAATGTCGTATTGCGGGCTTCGAAAGCCGAAATAATGCGCGTGAATCGGGCTAAGGCTTATGTCCGCAAGAGAGAGAAAAAGAGGTGGTCACGCATCCAAAGTATCCACGACTGGATCCTTCATGATGATTAAAAAACGGAAACATTTTGAGGTGTGTTTTATCGCCCTCGTTTCGTCAAAGCATTTATACCTCTATCACACAACCTCCTCTTCCGGAGGATATTTGACTACGCCTTGAACGACTTCGCTTGAACTAGAATTTGCGCCCTAAGTCTGTTAGGATATCTAACCGTAAGTCTTTTTTGTCTATGTTGTTTACGCATGGTTTGAATTGCCGAGTCCTAATATTTTTGTTGACCTACTTCACGTGTCTGATGGCGCCACACAAGCTTGTGAAAGAAATTCCGCGTACAGTTCACAAATGTGCGGAATATTCTTTATCGGCTCATGCGGGATGCAATTCTACTTTTCTCGCCAAAATTATGCTCTACTGTCTTGCCCAAGGCAGGCTTGGTTCTCACTTCTGCTTTACTGTTTACTTTCAGTGTCTGCTTCGTCAAGCTGCCAATCCCCAGCAGCTGGGGAGCATATTCTCCGGAATAGCTTGCCAACTTCGCCAAGGACTGAGTGGACTGGGCTCGATGGCCGGACCGTTTTCTGGCATCGTGACAGCGTTCACCACTTTCTTGCTGTTCTTCTTTCCGTCCTGTAAGTTTTACTGCTTTCAAGCAGCATGCACGCCGATCGTGCAGCTGCTCCACAATTCACCATTTGACTTGTTTCTCCTCAACGGGCGCACGATGCGTGCCAAGCCCTGCAACTTCAAAGAAGCATTGCATAGTAGACACAATGGTTTCCGTTAAAGCCGCTGCTAAGAGTACAAGGCGAACGTATGGCGCACGTTGTTTAACAGGCAACTAGGTGTTTTAAAAGAACAGAAAATCATGACTGCCGCTCTTGTATGAGGGGGGCTGATGATACCGGTTAAAGCAGCCATGATGAGAAATTACAAGTTTGGTTTATAAAAATACTTCATTGTCTTAATAACAATGTTAGAAGTTTTCGCGCGAACTTCCAACAAGTAATGGAGATATTAGGTGAAGGGGGACGAAGCATTGGCGATTCTTCTGTGATGCCGGAGACTTTGTGGGAGTGGCGGGCGCCCACGAAAGCTACCGGCATAAACATGGCAGGACGATTGTAATGGGGCGTGTAGCACCGTTTCATTTTATCACTTGAATGCTGACGTACAGTTAACCCAGTTATTGCTACATGTTTATGCAATGTCCATATTACGTCCCTGTAACAGCGCGAAATGTGAAAACTTTTCAATATTTTTGGCGTGTTTTTGTTTAGAAACCTTTATGTGACCTATAACAAGGCTGATCAATGAATTACCACAGGCTAGTTTTTTAAAATTCAGCAAACTTGCATTTTGTCTTCAGGGCCCATTTAACTGTTGATATAGAATTAAGGGTTGGCATGCTCAGTTGTGGTCTTCCTAATTGTGCTTGACAAGATGGTCGTTCGTGAGCTAAAGTATTCGGGTATAATATTCTGCAGGGCAGTGACAGAGTAAGCATGAAACTGTCGGCCCCTGAAAGAACGTTTACAAGACGTTTGTTTTGCGTGGCTGTTGTGTTTCGTCGTAAATAATTAGTTTCTACCCCAACGCAAAAAAAGTTCAAAACACCGTGTGCTTATATGCTTACATAAATCATCATGCCAGCGGCAATACAAGGCACACCGACGTAATAAATGTAGGTCAGGTTGTTGAGAAACAAATCTTTATTACAGACACAGTCGCGCGGGACGGAAGAACACCGGACGCCTAGTTTTTTAGGTGTAATATTCATGGCCTCCCAACGGGATGTTAGGTTGCTTAATCTCGCAGTGTCCAGATTTTCACACTTATTTTGGAATAAATGTTCCCCCGAAACTGTCACTCTAAGCCAATTGTGTCTAGTGCCCTGGAAAAGGCAATCACACGATCTAAAAGCTGTTATGCACTCGAACTGACGTAATTCTTCTTCCCATTTTCCAGGCAACAGCGGTTAGCCTTTCTGTGAAGGGTTGGTCAAACCGTGTTCTTGCTACAAAGGAGTCGTCACGGACAATAAACGAGGAGGTGTTCCAACGCAATAAAAAGATATTCATTCTAGCTGATGTGCCCTCAATTCTCTGACCACTCATGATTTTCTGGAATCACTGTGAAGCCAGGCATCAGAAGTCGTGGCACGGTTTGGCAGAAGCTTTTTCGCGATTTCGGCTGCATGTTTTGACTTTGAAAACACAGCCCATGTTACTTTGCTTACCTTGCGGGTGGGCGTCCTTACGGCATTTTATATACCTTTGCAAGACACAGGCACGTAGGGCATAAAGTAAGGGAGGACAGAGGGGCACGCTATTACAAACTAAGGTAAGTACGAAACAGTAAGAACAGGAATAGCCCGAATACATAATGCAGAAAATAACACAGAAAGAGGCCAAACACAGTATACACAATGCAAAAAAGGACAAAAAATGCACAAGTCGACGAAGATCAAATAAAAATGGAAAAACATGGTATTAAAACTTTTGTAAGTACGCGCGTATATAATCAAATGTAAGCAAATCCGTAAAAGTGAAACTAAGCCCACAAGTGCACATTAAAGATAGCGCATATCACCAAACGCCAGAAACCGAGTAGAAAAAAATACAAGTGCATAGACATGAAGTTCAGTGAAGGATTAGAGTGATTAAAAGATTAAAAGATTAAAAGACACGAGGCGTTGAAAAATCGCAGGACATGTAACACATGCCCTGTTATTTGTAATGACGAGTCCATTCATAAGCGGAGCAAGTCCTTAGTGTTCCTCAACGACTTGAAGGGTGCAAAAAAAGAAAATGTACGCAGCTACCGCTTTTGTGATCTTTGTGGGATTGAGTTCGCCAGTATCTCTAGGGGAGATTGTCTATAAAAAATTAGAACGTAAGTTTCTCTAAGTGCTTTGAAAAATGTACTTTCAGATACATTTTGTACTTTCAGGTACATTTTGTACCATTTTGTACAGTGTACTTTCAGCACAAGCGTTCGTTCGCTGGTCGTGTCCACGTCGTTCGTTTGTATTCCTTAAAAAAAGTGTGTCCTTAGTAACCTCAAGCGCAGTTTTAGAACATGCAGAACTAACTAGCCAAATTCCTTACCTTACTGAAATGTTTCTTAGTTCAAAAACAGCCAAGTGATCGCTGCCACTAATACAGGATGCCATTGTATCTGGCCAGCTCGCCCGTGGGTGGTTTAGGAGACTAATTTGTGTGTGAGGTTGGAACTCCCGAATTATGTGTAAATTGTACACCCTTTAATCAGAAGTTTTTAGGCCAATTCCAATTATTTCTGGACCACAAATAATTCAAAGAATAAGCTTCACCTTTAAACGTGACAATATTATTCTATGACAGTAAGAAAGACAGGGTTTTTCTCTAGCTTTCCGGCGTAAAACATTTCAGCCTCGCTGGGGACATAAGCTTGTTAACTGAATTTTTGGCAGCCTGTCCTTTTCCGACATGGTCTAGAAAATTTTTACAAAGGCTGTAACTACGTGGGGCATACGTAGGCTGTACCTACGCCGAGCGCTATAAAACTGACTTCACTTCTTGAGAAGGATGTTTTGTATATAAGATGTTTTGTATAAAAATATGAGTGTACTACGACTACTTTTATTATTATAATTTCCGTCTGCGACAAAACTCTGACACATCAAATGTGACATGCGTACCGACTATGTTTTATCTCTTGTAAGGAGTAGCCAACTTAGAGGCGTAATTATGAGCTCTTTACTATTCAAGAAATAGCGACGATAGGCCCGCACGTATCTTAGCCCCATCACCCTGATTGCGTAATTTCAGCGACAATGTTCAATTTTTTTCCGGGAAACCTTCAACGAATATTTCTCCACGAGGCCTAACTAGAAGACATGCATTTTTTTGTTGTTGCCACAATACGGCTGCAGTCTCCTTCATCCAACAGGCCAGGTGGCGGCCTGTGGCACTATGAAGCACTAGGAAGGTTAGCGGATATATACCATCTGTATGCTTTACGATGTGGTAGTACGTGGAATAGGTTTATTTAATTTGGCATCATTCTATTCCATATTAGTTGTTATTTTATTTGCAACCGAACTGTAGATAGTATAGGAGAGCTGTTTGATTGCAGGTAGACAGGTACTTTCAATGCATCGCGGAGAGATTAGTCGCGCAGGAAATTTAACAGAAAATGTCGGAGAAATATGATCTAAAACACGTCTGGTATTCATGATAATCAAATTGGAAAGGACATTTCCACGGAACTTACGTGAGAGTAGAAAATGTGTAATGGTCATTTTCACAGCGACTGAATTTCACAACGACTCCACGCGGAGCCCTTTTAAAGTCGGCTTGACTGTACTACAAGAATGCATTGTTGGGAAACTGTTTTTTCTGGTGGCAATATAATAAGCATATTTGAAGAGCAGGCATTCTCAGATAATGAAGGGCAGCCTACCATTGTCCCCGAAGAAGAAAGTGTATGACAGCTGCATCTTACCGGTACTCACCTACGGGGCAAAAACTTCGAGGCTCACTAAGAGGGTTCAACTTAAATTCAGGACGAGTCAGCGAGCAATGGAACGGAAGGTGATAGATGAAACATTGAGGGACAAGAAGAGAGCGGAGTTGGTCAAGGAACAAACGCGTGTAAGGACATGTTAGTAGAAATTAAGAAGAAGCGAGTGTGGCCAGGCATCTAATGCGAAGGCAAGATAACCGTTGGTCATTAAGGCTAACGGAGTGGATCCCTAGAGAAGGCGAGCGTGGCAGGGGGCGCCAGAAAGTTAGGTGGGCAGATGAGATCAAAACGTTTGCGGGGATAAATTGTTCACAGTTAGCACAGGACCGGGATAATTTTAGATCTATGGGAGAAGCATTTGCCGTGCAGTGGGCATAGAAGGCTGCTCCTGCTGCAGCTGCTGCGGCTGCTGCTGCTGCTGATGATGATGATATTGGCGTTGCAAGCAAGGCCTTAGGGCCTTTGAATAAACACCTACCTAAGACCACAGCTAGGTCAACAAACGCTGCAAAACAATCACCTTTAAAGCTGGATTCACTAATAAATACCTATGCATTGCTGGTAATACATTTTTCAGGGGTAATGCAAGGGGGCCAAAATATCAGTATGACGTCCTTAAATTGTTATATTATTACCTTGCGGCCCTCTAAAGTTGTCTTCACTACATCGCACAAAGGCGTTTCCGGGATAACGGTATATTCATTTGCGACAATATGATTCTGCTTTCCAAGTAAGAAGGATCTAGTGCATTTTTCTTGTTACATCAATAGAACGTGATGCGTCCCTATGAAGGCTATAAAAGGAACTTCTTTAAACCTGGCTTCACTACTTCACAAAAATTAAAATGCAATAGGACACACATTAAAATATAGAGTGTCTAGGGCCTTTTATTAAAAGAATTTTCTTGGGCGCGCGGCGAATTGCTACACGTCACGCGTTACAAACGTACACATGGGTTTCGTCCTTGAATATAAACAGATATGTTTGTAAATTCAAAAATTTGCGCCAAAGCACTGTATGGCATCTTAACTGTGGGTTATTCCACGCGAGACAACCCAGACAGTGCGGTGGACCATCTCCGATTACTCTGTAAAAAAACCACAGTCG
This sequence comes from Haemaphysalis longicornis, assembly GCF_048455015.1. NCBI lineage: Eukaryota > Metazoa > Arthropoda > Arachnida > Ixodida > Ixodidae > Haemaphysalis > Haemaphysalis longicornis. The sequence continues at coordinate 41,292,315 of NW_027526385.1, read as the reverse complement.
ATCCCTTCACTACCCTATTTGTTTCATTACCAAAGTTTTGGAGGATAAAATTTTTATTCCTCACAGCAACTAGAGCATCCTGGCTATGACCGTGAACTTTTTTCGCAACCTAGGTTGTGGGAAAAAAATTGCAAAAATAAAATATTATACCGAGCGCGGTAAAAACATTACAGTTTGTAGAAAATGAAGCGCGCATCCGTGCTGCAACGCATTCGCAGCTGCTATTGTTCTTCAAAATGTGCTTTGCCGGGAAGCAATGCGGTGTTTCTGGGTCACATTTAAACATTTTTACAGCTGTTTCAACATCCTGAGAGTTAATTAAATTGCATAGTTGGCTTATATTGTTGACAGAATGTGGGGAAGAAATATGAGAGTCGCAAAGCTAGTAGTTGGGGAGCGCTAAACACGTTAACTTAAAGCAATTGCAATATTGCTCATGTTCAGGCACTTATCGTAGTGTGCAGCGTTCCATGTAAAAATACAGACTTGGGGGTCATTTGAACGGGCGTACAAAGGGCATTTATTTCTTAAAGTTTAATCGCATTACTTTTGTAGCGTGAGCTGCACTGGCCGAGGTTGAGCCGTTTCGCGTGGATCCCGGAGAGCCGTGTTGCGCGTGCGCGAGGAGCAGTGATGTCACACGGCGAACAGAATGTTGCTCGCCGCCCGGCGCCTCTCACAGACCCCCTGCGCCCAGCGTCTTCGCCGACCTCCGTTCCGCACGTGGCGGCCCGGTCCACTTGATGATGATCATGGGAGGGGTGGCCGGGTGTGGAACCGATGGGTCGTGCGTCGCAGCAATACCGGCGTGAGCCTGTAGAACCAGCTTAGCTCTGGGGCGATTGGTGACGCTGCGCCGGAGCCGCTTGATAAATATACATGGGTCACATAATGCGTATACCGTGTGTGTGTCATTGAAACAGCAGTAAGCATGATAATCAAGCTAATCGTAGACAACCACGAAAGCTAAAAATAACCAGCTGAACCTTAGCTCACGCTACGTATATCCTGGCATAGCCGAGCTAAGCCACTGCTTTTGTTTTGTTTTAGGCCAAGAGAGAGAGAGAGAGAGAAAGAGAGAGAGGGAGAGAGAGAGAAATTGGCTGCGTTTCTGCTCGTTTCGTTGCAAATGTCGTCAAAGGACGATAGCCTTTGTAGACATTTGCCAAAGAAATGCCCCCTTTTGCTTTCCCGCTCCCCTCTCATGCTGTTCCTGTACCATCGCGCTCATCCCAAGATAAACACACTAAAAGTTTCCGCAAGGCGATTTGAATTTACCGCGTTCCACTGCTACAAGCCGGATTCCTCGATGCCTGCGCTGCAGTACGGCGGAGACGCGCGCGAATGGAGGCGGCGGACTACAAGGTTTATATAACCGCGTGGCCGTGCTCCACGTGCGTTCCAAGCAGAACGTGTAACCTAGCTCGTGGAACCTTTCGTTGCTATTGCCGCGTGATTTTTCATATGCCGCCAGGAGGCTGCGTTATTCTGCAGTAGATGTAGAGTATCATTTGCTATTGAAAAACCAAGCATCCGTGAATTTTTTATTAAAGGAACAGTGTAAATATCCCTTGTGTACTAATTTCCTTCTTATATTTGCGTAATGTCTTGTTCTTGTTCAACAAAGTTGACAAGTATGAACATATAAACCGGGCTTAGACGTTCACATATAGCTGTGAGTATAAAAGGCTATTGCGCAATATAAATTTTACTTGGGCCGGGTCGCTGAATCGACTTACAGACAGACGGACAGACAGACAGACAGACCAAAGTTTCTGGGATTACGTAGCCCAAGAAAGACTATCGTCTTTAATAACTTTAATTCTTGGCAGCCAGTTGTCCTAGACGTCGGCCAATGGCAACGGCCACGAAGAATGCGCCTGCGGCAGCGAGCGATGCGGTGGTCGCGCGCGTTTTGTGTTGTCGCATGGCTAGCTGCTTTACAAAGTGCCGCTGGTTTTTACTGGATTTCGGCAGGGTGGGCGTCATAGGCTGCTGATCAGTTGGAAGAGCTCTTAAATCACTTCCGCGACACTGCGTTCATGCGGGCAGATGTAATACAGCATAGGTTGACAGGCCGGCTTTGGTGTATTTAGGAGGCTACAGCTTTCACCCTGGTAGCCTATATTGGTGCTTTGTCAATTGAAAATTCTATGTCGCAACGATAAACCTTTCAGGTTCTTTTCCGCTCATGTAAAAAGTTGGTCGGTGTAAGTATACGTCCCTGGTAAGCTCTATAACGTGACTGTCAATCGCTTCACGATGCTGCGCTGCCAACCCCGACTCAAGCGCCCTTTACATTTGACGATGCAGAAAAGTTTTACTCGGCTGACAAATTCAAGTCATTTTCATGGTAGATCAATTTGACAAAATTGTTCTTATTCTTGTATTGTGATGATCATCACGCATTTGCGATTTGTATTGTGATGATCATCAACACATCATCACGCATTTGCGCAAGTTTGAAATTGTTTATTTACACGTTTTGTTGCCGCTTTGCTCTGTGCTAGTAGTAGTCATCGTCATATGCATCTGTATGGTCGTGTTCCTCATGACAAGCATACATGCGCGGTAGCGCTTAAAGACCGCTGGGGCGCAGCGGCTGCGCGTACATGCACGACGCATGCGTGGCGTTCGTGGAGTCGCGTCGAAGTTCCGTGGAGCAGGTGTTGCGACATCTGTGTTGTTGTTGGTTGCTATGTAACGCGAGGCGCTCCTCGAGGTTTTCACCAGTTTTTTTTTTTTGGCTAATGCCACTGCGCGATGTGGGGAACGCTCAGCGGTCGCCGCGATCCACACACGCATGAGCGCTTGGCATTTTCTTGCTATTTAACGCGTTATGCGCCATACATTACAGTCAGCTACAACAGAATCGCCATTAAAAATTTGTTAGGAACACGGATTGTGTAGCGAAGGGTTTGACAATGATTTTTTATGGCGTAATCAGAGATGGTCGAGTGCACTATCTGGGAGGTCTGGCGTAGAATGACCAGAGTATCCTTCACAATTTTGAGTGAGAAGCGAGGCACTCTAAGGAAACCGCCGGCCTCCACAAGTCTCAGACCACACACGCAGCGGGTGTCACAGGAGTATTGAAAATTTAAGCAACATACAACCGATTTTTGTAAAGTGCATGTCCTATAGCTCAAATGAAAGCCTGCATTTTATATAGTCAGGCAAATACAGGGAATTTCTCAGTAAAATGGAGGTAATAATTTTAATTTGGCGCTAAACTTTCTGAAGTCTCAGAGGCGGCGCCATGTCGCGTGTAAACGTTACACTACCGTACGTATGCAAACAGGTCCATCATTTTCAATGCGTGATTCGAAAACCGCCTAAAGGTATAAAAAATAGGACATTTTATTGTAGTTTTAGCTGAGGCAAGTTTTTAAATACCTCTGTTCTTCTCACGTACAGTTAAAATTATATCGCTGCGCGGCTGACTGTCATGATTGAAACCATTTCTTTTGGCAGCATCCGTTAGGCTGGTAGACTGAAAAATTGCGCTTTCGAGCGTTCTAGCGCACAATCAGAGATACCGCTTCCGCTCAAGCTGCTTTAAGTGATTGAGTTTTATTTGGCACAGAGAGCATACACTCCACAAAATCTGTTGGCTGACCCCTGAGGCCGAAATAAAATATCGTGTTTTCGCAATCCTACACTGTTAAGTCTCTCTCGAAATTTATTTATACCTACACATGCATCCTCATTTGTTGAACCAAAGATGCCTCTGTGAAAGGTGAAGCTCTTGGAAAGAAACCTACACACTAAATGTTTTATACCCTTTTAGCCAGAAAGGGTGTAGCATAAGTGCAAAATGGTGTTGGGAGGCCTTTACACACACACACACACACACACACACACACACACACACACACACACACACACACACACACACACACACACACACACACACACACACACACACACGTGACATCACACATGTCACTTGGGTGCTCTGTGCAGCGAAGCGTTTGGAAGCACGCATCCCGGCCAGGGAAGCGGTGATCTTTTCGAAGCCTCTGTTTGGGTGCGTGGAGCCGCGTTACTGTAACGGTGGCTAGATTCCGTGACCCAAGACGAGCTACGACGACAAGCCGGCTCCTAAAGTGCTTTGCACCTAAAATGGTTTATTGTCGTCTCTGTTCAGACGGAGTCACTGTTGGGAGCGGCCGTGTCCTCTTCCTTTCATACGGCCGTTAGGAACCAATGGGCCCTGGCGGCTTGTTCCGCCAGCTGGGCGACTGCTGTTTCGACGTCCGGTTGGGACTTAGGCAGCGCGGCCTGCGATTGCTTGGGTCTTGTAAAGCGTTAACCTGATGTGGGAATCTCCCGTTTACTGAGACACGCCAGAACTATGTGTGGGACGGTGGCGGCTACTCCGCAAAACTACCCAATCATACACACTCTGTATGTGTGTATATGGATCTGTGCCATGCAACCGATTGCCTGTTTGTTAAAAGTACGGTGGGCGGTTGGAAGTTTGCATTAGCACAATCTATAATGGTGGGTAATTTCTCGATATGTAGGCAGCCTATCCCTCCCCTCCTTCCCCCCGTCGACCCCCCCCCCCCCCCCCGTTGATGGCGGTGCGTTGTCTTCGAAGTCGGCCTGGTAGCTGAATCCTCACGCTTTTTCATGTGCCATCTCGCTTCTCTGGATAGGCCAGTGCGCTAATGTTCATATCAAACGGATATATCATGAGGGTAGGATTGGTGTTCTTTGACTTATTTGGACTGCTGTTCTAGATATTCTTCCTCGTTCATAAGTAGTGCGTAGTGCGGTCTTCGGGTCGAAGATAGTGGTCGTGGCCGAAGTGCCCGCAACGGCCAGGGCGATGGCTACCGCTTCCACAATTTCGGGATTATGCTGCGTGATAGAGCATGATGTGACTCTGTGTACCTTCCTTGTACTACCACAGCCCCTGCTACTCTTTGCCTGAGGTAGTGCGCAGTGCCAACGTAGCAGACTTCTGAGTTGGAGTGGCACTGCTTGTGGGGTGCCATCCATGGCTGGAGCCATCCGTGAGTGAGACTTCACTTGGTTCGCCGGATATCGACCGAGGCAGGCTAATGGTTATTGTTCAACAAAACAAGGCACTGCCTGTCGCAAGCGTACACTTGTACACTAACCCATGACACATACAATAATGGGGTCTAGTGAACAATACATTTATATGTCGATATTAAGGACCACCTGCCCTCGCTAATATATCACAATGCACACAATGGCAAATATATGCTTGGGATTGACCAAGAATGAATAGAATATACGAGTCACGTGCTGTAAAGAACACTTTGCGTTGGTGGCTCCGTTGCATGCCCGCTTGGAATTTTCATGCTTGCTTTGCGTGCACTAGATCACTTCTTCCGAGAAATATCCCCTGGCATTTAGTTGCCGAGTGTTTCACTAGCCTCAGAGTATTTCATTACTGGTGCGTACGTGATTAAGAAAACTTAGCTGCCTGATACTAGAGCTTCAAGCAGCAGTATGCGGGTTCACCAAAGAACAAAAAAGTCACTGCAGGAGAATCAGGCCCTCTCATTTGTTTAGGGTTTGAACAGCAAGCAGACACCTGGAACTATCGTTAGTACCAGTCCGACCAGTAGCAATCCGGCCAGTAAATACTGGCCGGATTGCTACTGGTCGATGGCTCTCCGTAGAACTAAAAGAATTTGTTGGTACTGTCTCAACCACAAGAAAACCCTTCCCGTTATTTCTAGTGCTTTAGGTAATTCTTACGAGCTTGAGACCGCAACGCAGACATCAAAGACGTGCGTTATGATCTGCCTTGTATTTTGCAACTGAGGTGCTGCATTCTGTCACATATTTTCCTGCCGCGCAAATTTGTATATTACCCCTAATTAAAGGAGTGTGTTTAAAGCTCAATTTTTGTGGGATCAAGAGGTTTTTCAAGCAGTCAGGGCTTCCTGTGGGCAGGAAACACTGTTTCCTATTTTATGTTCCTCTATTACTGAAAATAGTTTCAGTTTTTTTTTTTTAAATTTAGGGGGATCCTCCATTTCCATTTGGCAACAACTCCGAACAGCACCTATACCCAGGCACATGCACCCCATTTACAACCGGGCGCGAAGAGAAGCTTGAGTATGCCACCTCGAGAAGCGTTACGGCAATGACGCGCAGACCCGCTACACGGATATTGCACATCGCTCTCCCCATTAGCCGTGTACGCCTGTCACCCTGGACATTTCTGGCAACACCCTTACTGCGGCCACTTGCCGAAATATGCTTACACCCGAAGCCGAAGCCCTTGCCATCGCCCATGCCATTACTACACATCGAGATAAGCCTTATCTCCCATCATTTGCGATTCACAGCAAGCCTGCCGCCTTTACCCGGCCGGTCTCGCCCCACAGCAAGCCTTACCCATGCTACGCTGCCTGCCTCCGGACCTAGAAGGGACCATTGTATGGACTCCTGGCCATGCCGGCCTGGTTGGGAATGAAGCGGCTCATGCCGCTGCCCGCGATCTGCACTACCGGGCACGCCCAACTTCAAGGACCGACACCGGGTGCTACCCTCCCACCACTGAAGACACGCTCCCTCCCCTTGATTCCACCTTCTGTTCCATACTGTCCCACTACAGGCACACACGAAGAATATACCCCCCACCCCACCCCTCCCTCCAAACACACCTCGCCACCCTTTACCGCCGCTTGCAAACTGAAACCTTCTATAATCACCCCATCCTACACCACATCTCACCGTCCCTTTCCCCCCACAACAGCCCGCACTGTCACATACCTCTCATCGCTTACCACCTTGTTTTCTCTTGTCCTCACCACCCTAACCCCATCCCATCCCCCAGCCCTGAGCAGTGGGAGGCCGAGCTGACCAGCTCAGCACGAGAGCGAAAGCATGCCCTGGTGCAACGAGCTCTGGATGCAGCTCGGACTCGCGGCCTCTTGGACTTGGGAGGCTGCGCACATCGGGGTGTGCACAATAAAAGTTTATTCCTCCTCCTCCTGATTAGAAATGTCTGGTTTCAAGCCCCTTTAAAACGAGACGGATTAGCGATTGCGTTCCATTTAGTCGTTTTTGTGTAAAGTTTACCTTCTTGCATTAGTCTGAGAAAACGATGTTTAATATTTTATACCGCTCTGCTTCATTCCCCTTACGTTTAGGTCAACATTTAGCGCATCAGAGATACATCTTATTTTTTGGCAAGTGTGTGCAAACACGTTCTCTTTCATTAAAAAAATAGCCCCAGCAGCAAATTTCGCAGTGCGCAATGAATTTGACTGCACCCGAAAAGGCACGTCAAGTGGAACAAGTAGATTTATATATACTTGGAATTGTAGTGAACGAAACATCCGGGACAAGAAAAAAATTCGGTGCTGTAAAACACATAAATGCTACGGTTGCTATAGGACCGCTTTGCCAAACAAGCGAGAAATGTCCCCTGGTACTTATTTTCCGTAAACAGATGTTCGCATTGACCCGCTTGTGTCTGGGTACTTATGAGTACTACATATGTCGAAGCAGACGCTGCATTTCTGTTATAAGTAAAATGAGTGATATGAACAAGAAAATATGCATGCCGCACATCCTGCTATCTTTTCCATTCCAAACGCAGGAAAGCAAAAATTTTATATATCCGGTAACCGAAGTGGGTCAAACGAGTGTCATCGCTAGCCCTGTGCACGTGTGTAATATCATACCTCTCTCGGGGTGATACATTAGATATGTCATTTGCTGGTTCTGTATTTTTTGCAGCCAAATCCTTGTTGAGCCTAAGTTCACGGACGTCTGAGTGAAATCCAGTACCACCCCGCTTGAGTTTAGCAAAGTGCATGTCATTCACTATCTCGCTTCCTGTAAGTACTATTTAAACATTGTGAAAGAACCGCAGTGTACATTACTTCCAAGGAGAAAACAAAAATGCTTAGGATCAAGTTGCCGAGGCTTATCTTCAGCTCATGCACCAAACTGAGAAAAAACAAAAAGGTCATAACCGTATTCGGTGCTCAATGCCGCACGTGTGTTGAAAACTGCATCAGACTCATGCATGACTTCCGTTCTGAAAGACAAATGGAAAGAGTTGTGGGAGACCTTGTGCAGCACGCCGCACTAAAAGTTGCAATTTATGGCACGTGTTGAGTGCTCCCGCATGTGTTCAGAGTGCGGTGATACCGGGTGAGCCATGTTAATAAAGAGTCACACAATAAAAAAAAAAACCGCAGTACAGGCACTGTGATGGGATAGGCAGTGGGACAGACTAACACTAAAAGAAGCTAAAGCACTGTGGCAATGTCATGTAAAATCCTTTGGCCTACACGTGCCAAGGTCAAAATGCCAGTCAAACGTATCTTAAGTATGACGTTTGCCTTTTCACACTTTTAGCGCATTAACGCGTTACAAGAACCCAACTTATACTGAAAGGGTGCGTTTTGCGAACGTGATGCTCTCACGGAACTCAAGATTGTTGAAAGGGTGATATCTGGGATGCTCTACCGTGCGGCAACATTCTGCTTTCTCCCCAGCGGAGACGGCATTTAAAGTTGTGCGCTTTTTTTTTGAAAAGGCACAACATTTCGTTTTCTAGCAGTAGCCCTCATCACCGACGAATCGATAGCACAGATAGGAATATAAACGCGCGACTACATGCTGACAGGACGACCTTGCACCTCAAAACGTAAGCCTAGACCCGAAACCGCACTCACACGGGGAAAAGCACGGCAGTTTGAGGTGCGGGAGATAAAAAAAAACATGAAGGGTAGTTACTTCTGCCGGCTGGTGGGGTGTCACGCTACAATAAGTGAGTGCTACCGTAGCCCCGAGATGGTGGCAGCCCATCGGTTAATCATCATCATGACGAATTTCGTGTTTAAGTGATTCCAGAGGTTTTTATTGGTTCCTTACGGTAGTGCCATATTCGCTAAATTAGTTCATTTAACCGTCCGATTTTTCAATAAAAGCGCAAAAAACAGTGTCTGATTGGCTCGCCGACTTCGTTACATCAATGTGAACCACAGCAACGTTTTGTTACATGGAGGTAGCAAACACATTGGCTTCAATGGGTTTGGGAAGGGGTAATTGAAAAAACTTAGTTACAGCCAGGAATTCGTTGCATAGAGGTTCGTTACATCCAGGTTGAACTGTAAAACATTTCTTTGAAATCGTACTTCCATAGTGGTTTGTCTCAATTACCATTACGTGATTTGACCACTTCAGTATTTTGTCCGCAATGACAGGGAGGAATTAAACTGAGGGTTAGTAGAGTCTTACGTGTTATTTTTTACAAGTCTGCCTCAAATTTACGAACCTGCGCTATTGTTACCTTTTCATTTTTGGTGCGTACCTTTACTTTCGTATTGTTTGTAATTACTAATGCCACTCTTCCCTTTAAATTTGTTTCTTATGCAGTGCGTAAAAAATACAGAGTTCTGCACGGCTGGAACAACGGCATCGGTGTGTATGCAAACGTCTCAAATTTATGGATTACAAAACAAATACGTTGATGAATTTTTTTGCCGATAAGTCTATCTTGACGAACTACGACCGGTTTTTCTGCGTTGAATTTGTATTGCCGTTCTTTTTGGCATCGTCTCTTTTATTTCAAGTAGATTTCATCAACTGTGGTGAAAGCATATCTGCCACAAACGTATTAACAGAATATCGTGAAGGCGGGGCCTTGTCTACTGACTACACCAAGGGGCATGACTAACATACTTCAACTAATTAAGCCGAAATCAAACCGTAATCATGTAGAATGAAAAACATCAGTATATAACAACGAATACCGTTTTCTGTTGTTAAAAACGGACATTGAATGAGTTTCTAAGAAAACAAAATACAACAACGGGTTTCAATGGTGTTGCAAACAGACATAAAAGTAAAACATAAACGAAATATAGTTCCAACTGCGATAAGCACAAAGAAAACAAATGTAAAGAGGAAGACCTTCGCTTGCGCAGTCATTACGCACCACGTTGTGTAGGCCACGCAACCACCAGTAAAGCATAGTTGGCGTGACGTAGAAACAGGGGCCAGGCTGCCGCAGCTGCTACTAACTGTTTCGCTCGGTAGTTAATGTAGTGGGATGCATGGCCCCTTCAAAATTATTCTACTTGTTCATGCGTTGTCATTTGCTTACACCAAGGATGTTTATGCGTGAGCTGAAGGTTGTAAAAATAACTCATGGAAGTTATACCGCACAGTCTTGTTTATCAGCAGGACTGTTTACTACTCACAGCATTTTCTATCCCAGTGTGTACTAAAACCACATTGAGGAATAACGGCTTGAGCAGTTTTTCAATTATCTGCAAACCCCCAAATAATAGCACTGTCATTATAATTTCGTTTTAGCAATGATATTTATTCTGGCGTCGATGAAAGTGGTGTCATTATCAAAGTCATCAAAGTGGTAGCTTTTTCAGATTTAGGCTTGAAGTTTTTCTGCACTGCCTCCATAGCTTTACTATCGAACATTCCCTGAGGCATGGCAACAAAGATCCCTTCTTTATCTGAAACAACAGCAGTGCAGAAAAACCTCAAGCCTGTGCCTGAAAAAGCTACCAGTACAAAGAAACGCGCCCTTGCCCTCCTTGCTGACTTAAATCTGGAACGTTTGCATTCAGGAGTGAAATCGGCCAAGGCACTGGAACTCCAGATTTTTTTCACAGCAAATACTCACAAGGCTGGCATTTCTTTCCGAGCCATCGTAACTGAGCGCAATTTATGGAAGCGCGTTGTGTCGGGTTTTTTACAAAATCATTTGGAAGCACTAGCCATTGTTGACCCGTTCCTTGTACGTAACTCGGAGGAGGTGGTGACTCTATTAGCCGAGCACAACCCAGCAAAGTGTTACGCATTCAGTGTGGGCATACAGGACTTTTTCTATTCATTGCCCCACGAGCACTTGATGACTTGCGTTAAAGAAACTATTCTTGAGGATGACGACGAAGAGTCTTTCAGAAAGAATGCTGGAACTTAAGGCTTTTTAGAGCTATTATGGTGTTATTTGTCCTCTAGAGTTGTTTCTTTCTGGAAACGGGTTTTTGTGCAAAAGTATGGGGTTTGTGTCGGCTCTAGGGTGGCCCCAGCACTTAGTAACACTTTTCTGGCAAACGTTGACAGAACCCTACAACTAGACTTCGAAGGGCTCGCACCACATGTCTTTAGATATGTGGATGACAATTTGGTGTTTGTTGACAGTGTGCATTTTACCCGGTCTATGATCGTGGTTTTCAGGATGTTCAAACAAAGGGCCAAAGGCCCGACTTTCACATCTGAAGTTCCAAGAAATGATGTACTACAATTCCTAGACTTGTGTCTGCAGTTTCAGAAGGACCATGTTTGCTGGTCATATTCCCCCCCATCTGTAAAACTCTTGTTAAATTTTCATTCAGCACATTCCAAGATTGTAAAACACGGGTTGGCCACTTCGTGTCTCGACTCAGCACTAAAGAAGTCATGTGCTCATATTGTGCACGATAGTGTTTCGCGCCAAATTGCCAGATGGGTAGCGGCAGGTTTCCCGCGCTTGGCTCTTGCTTCCGTGTCGCAACGGTTGCTGAATCGACGGAAGCAAGAACAATTCTCTGGCCAGGATGCAGCGGAAACGCTCCCGTATAGGCGAAGAAAAATCGCTGTTATTCCATATCTTCATTCTGTCTCGCACCGCATGAAAAAGATTGCCAGCCAATATGACGTCAATGTCGTCTTTCGTGCAGGCAAGAAGCTGGCGAGCGTGTGTGCCGGTATTGACAGAAGGTGGCAGGAAGGAGGAGCAGCTAGTGGTGGTGAAAAGTGCACCATAAAGTACGAAACAATTCCCCCGCATTTCCCCGAGGGGGAGAATGTGAAAGTGCGAATGCACGGTTGTCGGCCCGCTTGCGGCGCTTGCGCTCGGCCCCCGCAGCCCACCGCCTCGCCGCCTTCTCTTCCATCTCTTCCATCGGGTTTGTAGTATCACGTGTACACCACGCAGTTATCAAGCCGCTATAACGCCGCTGAGTCGCCAACGCACGCCGCTGACGACGTAGTTTGAATGCGTTAAAGATATAAGGCGCGTCACTAACACTGATATCACCGTCGCGTCCGTGGCTTGGTCGGTAGAGCGTCGCGCTGCGGCCGCAAAGTCCTCGGATCGAAACGTGGCGGCGGATGCTGTTTCTTTTTTAAATATAGAGGAGCACTGCGGACGCCGCCGACGCCGCCGCCGCCGCCGGCGGTGGATGGTTTGGGGTCGCTTATAAAGTGCATTCGCACTTAAAACGTTTCACCAAGTGCTCTTATGGAGTCCTGTACTCTATTCCGCTGCTTCCCTGTGGTTGCAAGTATATCGGCCACATGGGACGATGCCTAAACGTCCGCCTAAGAGAACACGCCGCTTCACTGAAGGGCGTGCCATCCTCGCACTTGTCCCGTCACTGCAAAGAGTGCGGCTGCGCTCCGCAGTTTAATCGGACAATAGTGATGATGAGAAGCAAGAGCCAGCGAACGCGGGAAATAGCCGAAGCTTATAAGATATTAAAGAGGCGAGACACGTGCGTGAGCCATCCGTCAATTTCGCTTACGGATGATGAGGTTGTCTTTCTATACAAGTCTGGTGTTTAAGTGTTTGCGTGAATAAAGATTTTTGAGCCGTTTGTGGTTTTTATCTCGCTTTTTTGCCTATATAACACGTGTTTCTTTCTGATAAAAGTACAGGTTCTAGACAGCGCTTGTGTCGTTCTTACTCTTCTTTTCCGGTTTTCGTCTGCGCTGACCATCATGAACGCACTCAAACAGGCCCAATCCGCTACCTTATTGCAGTTTATTCCACTACTCCTGCTGACCGTTAGCTAGCTCGCAGACGATCCTTTATTTCACTGTGTGGTGGTGGCGTATGATGCACAGGCTCACGGAGGCCTGCGACAGCGATATCGTTTCTTCGTTACCGGCCGCTGACTGAAAGCCACCGGTAGCGAAGAAACGAAGGGCGCATAACGCTTGCTCCTCGACGCGGAGCTCGCGCGTCCACCGACCAAGTTCGTCCCAGAGCTCGTCGCACAGCCACAGCACGGCCCTCTTTGAGAGGTGGAAATGCCGGCATAATGCTTCTCGGGGCATATCGAACGCGTCTACATTGATTCTGGACCGCTTGTTCCGCCGGAGAGCCAACAACAAGGCGATAATCGGCGCACTCATGACTGCTTCCAAAAACCGTCTGTTTGAAATTCAAAGCACCTGTGCGAAGAAGCCGCGGACAAACGCAGTAGGTCCGCCGAACTTCCGTTACGCCACATCCGGTTGTTTGCTTTTAGCCAATCAGGGCCCGCTCAAAAGGGACACTTTTGAAAGTGACACAAAAAGCGAGAAAACACAAGAATACCGCCTCAGAAGGGTACCGTGTTGGGCTAGTTTGTGGTGAGATGCAAAGAAGGGAACAGCGCACATTTTGACGAAGGACAGCCAGAACCACGGTGTGTATTTCTGTCCGTCCTTCGTCAAAATGTGCGCTCTTCCCTCCTTTGAATGTGAAAGTGAAGTTTTTCAACAACAACAGTAACCCACGGGCTCCGCTGCATCCATCGAATATTTTATCTTTCCAAGCAGTAGCCACCCGATGTTTAACTAGACCCAGTTGAAGTTTTAGTAAGAAAAGTTCCATGTGGCTTTGCCACGTTCCAACACTGTAGTCTAGGCATGCTGAGGAGTGCGCAGAATGTGCGACGCCGCCGCAGGCAAAACAGCGAGCGCGCAAAAAAAAACTGCGTTTTAAACATGAAAGCGAACCTCGGGTGTTTTCTCCCCTGCTAACGAAGAAACTCTCTGGAAAGTGTTCTTCAGATCCGCGCCGACAAATAAAGCAAGTGAGTTGTAGCAGTAATAACCTTATTAATGTAAATGAGGAAGAAGGGCCCTAAGGAGGGAGTGGAGGGGATAGGAGAAGAAAGAAAACTTCAGAAATCCACGGGAACAAGGAAAAAGAGCACTGGTCACCACATAGTTTCTTTAGCAATGGCATGTTCATATGCCGCCTTGTACATGAGGTGGAGTTCGCTGAGCTTTCGCTGACAGGCTCACGTGGCTTGTTTAGAGGAGAAGTCATGAAAGGAGTCGGTTCCGACCGTTATCTGAGCTTGTGTAAGTCGTTCGCTAAGGCGGGTGGAGAGACATTTGCAAGGAGTCACGCTCGATCAAAGATGAAAAATGCGTAAGCCTTTTTCCTACACACCGGATCTGTTGAAATAGGCCCTCACAGCTTTACACAAATGCTTTGCTGGGAAGATAATTAGGGGCGGAGCCCCTTAGGGGCTGGGGCTGTTGGCGTCTCCTGTCGTCGTTGCCGTCGTCGTAATCGCCCTTCGTCTCATGTAGTCACGGTACTCATGTAGTCTCATGTAGTTACGCCTCGCGCTGGAACGTAATGCGTAGTAAAAAAAGAATCCGGGACAGTCCTTTACGCCTCCTGCTGGAGCACTTTGTAACGCGTACTAAAAAACACCGGGCCACTCATTTACGCCTCGCGCTAGACAGCTTCGGGCTTCAAAGACTTGATACTTTGGCAACAAAGCTGTATACTTCTGTCCCCTAACGGTTTCATCTCCGTTAGCAAAAATGCCAATGCGCCAAGAATACACTTACACAGCACATGCTCCACCCCTTACCAGGTTTCACGTTAGTGGAGATGGCCCGTGATTTTTTTTCTGGGGACAATAGGCAGCCTGATATGAACATAACAAATCCCTGGTTGCCTTTTATTGCATACCTCCAAGAGAGTGCGCTGTACGCCGAATCGCTTTATAAGCGGCGTTACTACTATACAACTGCTGGGAACGGGTATTTCTAGAGACAATACGAGTGTGGCTATCTAAAAAAATGAAGGCACAGGGATTTTAGAATGGAATTTTAGGTTGGGTAAAGAGCGTCGCATAGGAGGTTTCAGACGGATGGAGAGAAAGCTTTGCTCGTCGACTTTCCATGGACACGCTTACGCAATAAAATATGTTCATCCATTAGATCCTGCGGAAATGGTTGATCAGCGAAATTGAAAAGAGGCGGGCATGGTGTTTAAAGTAAGATTTATACCGTGGGTATAATAAATGGTTTCTGAACTGTTCTCCGCAATTATATGTCTCTATCAGGGCGGATTTGATGGGCAATGAAGAAGCGGGCAGAATTGGCTGGGATTCATCACGATGCTTATTTAAATGCCACCCATGGAGCTTCATGAAACCCCCATCAATAGACAGACTACGGGGTAGGTCCACCGTTTGTTCTCGTGCTCGGCTTGGAGGCCTGATCTTCCGTACGGTTGGCGGCATCGAGGAATCTGCCAGACTCGCGACGTTGTTCGCGGTGCCGTTACCCGTGTTCGACGCTCCTCTCCCCACGTGCACCCCCACCAAGCTGCGGTACGTCACACCCAAGCTCCGAAAGAAGCAGACCTTTCAGCAGAATGGACGTTTGGGCTGGTTGTTAGCTACATAGACGAGCTACAGACGAGCTCCATCGGTGTCTTTCTTCCTTCGCACCTGTGTTGTAAGCGGTTTGACCACCAAGATTAACCAGACCCACCTTTTCTCTTGCTCCCTCACATTCAACGTGTGTGCACTTCATGCCGACGCTCCGATAGTGAATGTACGTCACCAACACCCGTTACTCCGAGTTATAAATCCATAATTCGACTGCATGTCCACGTTACCATGTTTGAGTTACTTATGTTTGTCTGGCGAGCTCTGTAAACCCAAGGTACCAGTGCAAGATGATTCAGGAACGCGGAATAGAGCAGCAACTATTTATTGGTTTATTAGTTTGAATAGAAATGTCTAGCCAATATCAATAGATCGTTCAGGAATACTTGTAACTTTTACCCGGGCGGTCGAATTAAGGGACAGAAGACCGACATATGTGTACGCCAAAATGTTTGTGTTCAAGTAGCCCAGCAAGGACATTTGTATTTAAAAGGCTTAAGAGGGAAGCATGAATATGCAACTCAAGTGCAACAAGCAATAAATTTAGCTAAACTTGCGATTGTTGTAAATAAACCATGCGGGACAGGAGGAAAAGTTCAGCTGTAAAACTCATAAATTCGACTGTTGCTAGACGAGCGGAATACACAAACGGCGAGAAGTTGCCCCTATTCCATATTTTCTGCGACAACGGACGTTCACATTAACGTTTTGGGATTTGGCTAGTTTCGGGTCCTCTTGTATACGTGGAAGCATGTACTGAATTTCCGCTTGAAGCATACGTCCAGCTTTCATGATATGACCCAGCAAAATACACAAAATACACATGCCGCATTTCTTGCAGTATTTTCTACTGCTAGCGCAGGAAACCAAATCTTTATATGTCCGGTTGCCGAAGTGGGTCAAACCAGTGTGATTTCTAGCCCCCACGCACGTGTGGAAAACCAACCGATTCTTCGGGAGCATACATTATTAATGTTATTCACTAAGGGTATACTTGTGCAGCAAAGTGATTGTTCAGCAGACGTTTAGAGAGGGCTGCGTAGACGAGCTTCAGCTTAATAAAGGGCACGTCGTCCACTATGCCATTTACTGGAGGGATATGTTAGATAACATAAAGAACCGACATTGTACTTTACACTAGAATCAAAAAGTAACTTTGGAACTATTAGACTTTATACAGCTTTTGCACCAACCTTAAGATTAAAAAAAAAGTCATAAATAAACTTCGTGCTCTGTACTGCGCGTGGGCTGAATACTACGTCAGCCTCCCTGGATTCATGACTTCCGTTCTGACAAATACATGGAAAGAGTTGCGGTAGACCTGGCGCCGGACAGCGTATCCGCAATCTGAAACCTATGACACGTGTTGAGTGCTCCCACATGTGTTGAGGGTTCGGTGATACTTGGCGGGTCACATTGAAAAACAATCACGCAGTAAAAAACACGAATAGAATCACTGAGATGGGTTGCGTGAGAGAATGGTACTGAAGGGTTCCTAAGCACTGTGGTGATACAAAGAAAAAGCAAGGGGGCATGCACGTGCGAAGGTCAAAATGGCAGGGTATATATATGAGCCTGATTTGCCCCTAGAGCTTCATTCATACCATAGCTTTTCACCAGCCGGAATGTATTCCGTTTATGGTTTTGGCATCGTCCTTGCAGCAGTCATTCTGACGCCGGGTGCGTCGGCCGGTAAGTGTTAAAGCTTCTTCAATTGAAACCATTTTAATCAAGGTTACTTATATGCAGCACAACTAAAGAAGAAAGGGTCGGGTCGGTCAGGACCAGAATATTGAAAGAAACTTCAGGAATCTTGGGGAAGTAGGTTTCATACGCAGTGCACGCCATATACCCGCTATGAGTTTTCCTGTATGAAGCAAGAAAATTCTGCTAGGGTATACCTAGTACGTTAGGAGGTGGGTGCTCTTTGTTCCCAAACTTGTCAACGGATCTTCTATTATACAGGATGAGCGAACGGTTCGGGCAGCACGTGTATGATAGGTGAGCGCTCAAATGTCGTCGCTTCGAATTTAATCGCGAAAAAGTGGAGTGGGAAACCACCCTTTAAACCGTTTTCACTAAAATCGCACATTTGTACCGTATACAACATTTATGAAGTACCTACTCTAAAAAAAGTAACGTGGGTTGAAAAGTAGCAGCGAACATTGCAAAATTCCTTCCAACCATCGAAATTACCGCACATAAATGTAAGCAAAGTTGTTAGCACAGAAAGGCCCGTGTTTGGCATGCGAACAATAAATGTAGGGAGAATTCAAGCTATATAAAAACTTTCCTGCTGTGAATAGTTTTCGCAAGTCTATTTTTAGAAGATGCTCCTTGTTGCAATGCTTCAGATTAATTGAGCTTGCGCTTCTTTCAGCTACCACATGCACAAACGCTACCCTAAGTGATGTCTTCGGAATCGGCAAAGTGAGTTGAAAACCTTTTTAAAGGAGAATTTATTCTGCTGGCTACGGCGTTCAAAGGACACCTGAGCGGAAAAACCTATAAATAATTTTAAAAATTTTGATTGTTTTTATTTTACACTTTGCGCTTTAAAGGAAACAAAGTTTGATTTTCATATCCTGAATGATATGCGCAGCGTTCCACCATGGCAACTAAAGAAACGAAACGTGTAGTTGTCATTTCAATTTCTTAACAAAGTTTCGCGAGAAAGGAATTTTACGGAGTCAATATTTCACAAGCTGTCACAGCAGTTCGCCACCGCACTGCTTAATCGCTGTTTCGCTTAGTCTACTCTTCTTCCAGTTCAATACTCACTCTATCCCTCATCCGGACATTGAGCTACACATGCTAGTGGGAGTCTTCAGGCCAAACATTTCGTGCCGATCCGTCAACATAGCGAGCGAAAGAAGGACAGGAAATCAGAAAGTTGCCTTCGAGGGTGGAGAAAGCTGCCTCCGCACCGCTGCCCACGTTTCCAGGGAAACGTAAAGTCGAATCTCGGTTCACCTCCATCTGTCTGCACGTCCATCGTACACTGTTTCGACTGGTCCCGTGACTCCCGTCACCGCTTGTACACGTTAAGAATGAAGTCTGCAGCTGCTGCAGAGCGGCAATTGATAGAAATGAGGGCTACGAAATGCCGATACTAATGGACAGCAACAGCATCAACAGGCAGATATTGCGAGCAAACGTGCATTATGAAACGGTAAATGCGGTATGCATGGTTGGCACGTAGTACAAGGGGCGTGAAAACAGCGTCGCGTTGCAGAGTTATTAAGCCGGACCAAGGCGTGCCATTCGGGAAGAGCCTCAAGTTTTGAGAGAGAGGGACCCGACACCTATGCTTTCCTTAAGTCCGCCAATAAACCTCTCAATACTCTTTTGGGCAATATTATTTTTTACAAGAATAATATTTCTCGAAACTCACGATATTTCGGAAATTTATTTATGCCCATATTCACAGTGCAGTGCTTCTAGGCTGTCTTACACATGCACGGCTTTGATTAAAGAACTCAGTGGTCGTGGGATGTTGTGGTCGTTATTAAGGAAACACAGCTACAGTCACAATTACAATGGAATGTGCACTGCACATATTTCTGATTCGCGCACGTATTGCGCACGGTACAGTAAAAAGCGGAAACTTTTTACGGCAACCGAAGAACACATCCATACACCGAATAATAAAAAGTATTTTCATTCGTTCCACAGCAATACTGATATCAGTAGCTTGGTGTTGTCAGCAGCTCCGCACGCACTGAACACAGCACTATTTTTTCTCATATGCTTTAGCTATGCAACTAGCTCTTCTTGCTGGCGGGTTTTGCTCTGACGATTCGGGCTGCTCCACTTACAGCAGATCCGCGGCTTCCGCTCCTGGAGAAGTGAGGAAACCCTGTTTCTTAACTTCCGTATGTCATAGACTAATCCTTTAAGTAGCTATTGACTTTTACTGCGGTAGTACATGAAATAAAGATTTGTTTTACACACCAATACCATTACACCTATAAAACCTGTTACACACACGATAAAATGTGTCGGATGTTTCGTATGGGGTTGCAAGATTTTTGTCGTTTGAAGATTTGAGCTTCCTTAGTTCATCTAAAACTCTTGTGTCGTTCCCTTCCCGATCTTTTAACATCGTAATAAATCTGACCTTCTGCCCTCATATGTTGTTTTTTCAGTGCCTTGGTGGTACTGTGAATCTGTGCGGAACCAGTGCTGTAAGTCACACCTGCTTGAATTATTTGTTCAGCTTTGATTAGCGCTATTAAAAAGATGCAAACTGATTTATATAAATGCTAATAGAAACGGCGTACACCAAAATGTAAGAAAGGCAAAAGACGGCGCTACCCTGACGCAGATAAAAGTAAAAGCTTGACCAAAAAATTATAAAAACCTTGGCACTTTAGTCTGGCGAAACTTGAGTTACGTACTTTGCCACCGTCAGCTGGGTACGGCACGCTTGATTTCTTTGTAAGTAGGGGGACTGATACTTCAGCCCAAGCTTGTATGCGATCAAGTTGTTAAACCGCTGCCAATGCCCCAATCAGTAACGTTCCCAAAGTACGTTAGCTATCGCGAAGCATTTAGAGGTGTTTTCACCGAATATAATAATCGAAAGTCTCAAAAGCCTAACATAAGTCGCATACATTCCGCAGCCCGTAAACGCAGGCACGGCCAGAAAATTCGTATGACATGATACAGTCATTCCCGTTAAGACGATTTCGAAGGGATCCTGATATCTAGCTCATATTAGCAAAAGTTCGCCTTGAGCGGGGTGTTTTAAATAGTGGACATTACAGCAGAGTAAATGTGCTATTCATCTTAAATGGGATGCTCGTCATAACACAGTTCGCCTTACCAGTATACTGCAATGTATTTTAAGTGAAAAATGCGCTGATCATATTAAAGCTAACCCTTTGCAAAGTCCTTAGTTTACTTTTCCTCTCGGAGCAACGACTCGCTGGGAACATGCTCCCTCTACTCTGAGCACTATTTGGGGACAATAGTATTGGGGAATGTGGTTCCAGGTATGAACGTGAAATCCTTATCTGCGCACGGAAAAGCGCCAGATACTTGTATGAATGTGATTATTGGCGGCGTCTCCCACCCATACTAGATAAAAAGGAGGTGGTGTACTAGCCTTCCGTGAAATACTCTATGCAATTCAAATCCCGTCCCACATCCTTTTTGGTTCCGAAACAAATTTCGATTAAAGGAAGTCCATTGCCTTCATGCTCCCATGCTGGGCATGTACATCATAGACTAGAGAGGGGAAAGGTCGGAAGGTTCCATACCTAGCACATTTCTTTACTCACCGAAGTATGTATAAAGTGGGCATACCGCTTCCTTATTATAAAATACTATTTTTTTATAAATACGTATGTACACTCTTTATTACAAAAAAAAAAACGGTATTGACCCTTCTTTCCGTTTTTAAAGGGGGATCGCTACGAGTGCGGCAGCAACACAGGAACTTCCACAAGAACAAATATTCATTGGTGGGGCACGCGAAAGTTTGCTTCCAATGATTCAATGACCAGGCCGACTCTTGGCGATGCAGAAATAGACAAATAGAGGATTGCTGCACCTGGGTCACAGTTGAGGCAAATTTACAAGAAAGTTTTATTATTTTAGTTGAGTTAACGTGTCGATACGGGCTAGGTGATGAATTAAGGAGGTGGTGTACTAGCCTTCCGTGAAATACTCTATGCAATTCAAATCCCGTCCCACATCCTTTTTGGTTCCGAAACAAATTTTGATTAAAGGAAGTCCATTGCCTTCATGCTCCCATGCTGGGCATGTACATCATAGACTAGAGAGGGGAAAGGTCGGAAGGTTCCATACCTAGCACATTTCTTTACTCACCGAAGTATGTATAAAGTGGGCATACCGCTTCCCTGAAGTGGCAAGCTCCACTTCAGGAAAAATATATCGATAGAACAAATGCGGCTCTGTCCTGTGAATATCGTTTTCCAGAAGTGAGGCTTGACTGTTGAACATAAATCATATAACTTCTTTTATTTTGTTACGTTTAAGGTCGCAGATATTTTTTCATAAAGTCTGTAGTTAACAAAGGAGAATTTAGTTTATTTGTATATTGTGATATCAGAAGTTGTAGACTCGCTGCTAGAAAAGCTGGATTTAAACGTCCCTTATTATGTATGTGCACCGAGAGTTTCAGCGCAGGTTATCAGTACCACGGATGAAATAGCGACGGGATAATTAGGCGCACTACGTGTATTTTGTCTGCTACATTTGAGAGGGAAAATAAACGTTTATTTAAGTCAACAGGGGGGATTGTACTGAAGCTTGAAGGAGGCGTCATCAATCCAGAATGCCTTGAGCGCGGGCAGCATCGACAGCCCGTTGAGCCAGCCGAAGCTGATCGTCCAGGGGCGGTATTCTGGAGTTTTGTCCCTTTTGCGTCCCTTGCAAAAGTGTCCCTTTTGGCGAGCCCTGATTGGCTAAAAGCAAACAACCGGAAGTGACGTAACGCAAGCGCGACAAACCTACTGCCAACGTTTATTGCTTAACCGGAAGTACGTCACGATGAAAGGGACGCGAAAGGGACGTTTTCAAAAGGGACAGTTACGAGAATACCGCCCCAGGACGGTGCTCGCCAAGGCGCTCTCCCAAACCTCGGCAGAAGAAAGTTTCAGGTTGGGGAGAATCAGTGGGGATTCGTCACACCCTCCGACCATATGACGTAGCGTTCCGGGTTCGCAAAATTGGCAAAGCGCAGAGTTCTGGCGTTCAAAAAGGTGAAGCCGGATAGGATGGGGGAATGTATTCGTCTTGAGAGCACGCAGATGACGTTCGTGCTCTCGGGGTAGAGATTTGTGGGGGGAGCGAGTGTCTGACGCAACAGCCTGTAGTGCTGCGTGATCCCTGCGTAAGTGGTCAAGGGCTGCATGCGCTCAGGTTCGGCAAAGCTGCTCTCGGCGCCCGCTAGGTGGGTCAATTCTCGAGCGATGGCGTCAGCCGCCTCGTTTCCAGGGTTACCGTGATTTGCCGGAGCCCATACAATCATGATTAGCCTCTTCGGGGGCTGCTGCTGGATGATGCGTAGCGTTGTTGTGTGCAGGCGTCCCCAAGCGAAATTCCCACAAGCCTGCTGC
Source organism: Haemaphysalis longicornis (assembly GCF_048455015.1). Lineage (NCBI taxonomy): Eukaryota > Metazoa > Arthropoda > Arachnida > Ixodida > Ixodidae > Haemaphysalis > Haemaphysalis longicornis. The sequence goes on along the minus strand of NW_027526385.1, from coordinate 41,269,802 downwards.
GAGTCCGTGAGAATGACCGCTGCATTACTTTTGACAAGCGCAAATATGTGTTCTATGGGGCGTTCGCAAGACTGACATCACCGCTACCCCAGTAATCTTACTTCGGCTCCCGCGATGCCTGCACCATTCATGTCGATCATTGTAATAAGCGTTAATTATCGCAATAACGTTTGAAATAACTTAGGGTAGTGATATTCTTTACCGTAAGCCCTGAGGTTAGTGCAAAATTAAAGAAACAGATAGAGGCTATCAAAACTATGATAATTCTTGTAGTTTACGGGATTGTACCAGTTGGGCAGCTTTATTGACATGAATGTATATATTTTTATGCTTTGATATCGCTTTGGTGCACTCGTGATGCTAGCGTCGCTTATGTGTTGTTTTTTCTCAGAACCAACAGCAGACTGTGACAGGCTTCACAAAACTGTTGCAAGTGAGTAAAAATTTATTACAGTAATGATGTTCTTGTTGTGTTCTTGAAATCTGCCGACACCTAAGTCTTCACAGCTGTTTTGATTGCGGTGCAAATAGTGACATAAAAACGGTATTCGTTTCTCCTGGAACAAGTGTTTATTTTTTCCTAGAGGGAACCCTAGAAAAGTGCTGGTAGTGTGAAATACTTACACTATGCTTCCCGAGTGGTGGCTCCCGAGGAAGTCGGTTTTATCTGAAGCCGTATTCAAGGGCGCGCAAGTATCCTGCACTTGTGTAACACATTCGTTTTAAACTTGTTGAAACTTATCTTTGTAGAATAAGCAGGTACGTCGAAAATATTAAATGAGAATTCATAAATTCGGGACATTGCCAATGATGTAGAGCCCACGCAGCTATCACAAGTGTGAAGGCGGTTCTTGAGTTGTATTTTAAACATGCATACGAAAAAGGTATATTTTAACCTTGCATTAACTGAAGAGAGTTACCTGTCCTCAATAATCAAAGTAATAATTTGCAGCATTCCTTCCCTAAAACATTATTATCAGAGTTTTATTCCATGTGAATGGTTATTGAGATTCTAAATATGTATTTTATTCACTACAGTGCGTGCTGACTGGTATGTTCAACACGGGTACACCCACTGGCATTATAAACGCTCTTGGACCGATAATAGAGGTTTTTTTCGGAACTTCATTGGGCGGTGAGTGTCAAGTCGTCATTTATTTAAACTTGCCTTCGCCAAAGGCACGTCTGGCGGATGGCACTTACGGTGGACTATGTTCTGCCATTAAATAAAAAAAAAAACGAAGGAGGCTCATCCTAACTTGTACCCCTTGATGTTTGCGAAGCTGTACGCAACCTTCACCACCCTCACGATGTTTTAATTCCACAATTGCAGCCGATTTGCTTCTTCGCTGCCGCAACGACCTCTACTCCATCTTTTTTGCTATAACGGCGTAGAAGAAGCACGTCGAAGAAGCAGAACGAACGTACTGAACGCGCACACTTAAGCTAGGCGCCCGCACGCGCAATGTGTACCCTATCACGTGTTCTATGTCGATCACGTGACGTGATTCCTCTCCCCACAGTCACAGCCGAGTGAGTAAGCCGCCTGACTCTCGCGTACTAACGGGCCGATGCCTCGTCTCGCATTTTAAAGTCGGTCGTTGTTGATTGTGACGTGGACGACGCAGTCTTGCGACGTGAGTGGGCTACTCCCAATACACGAGATCGTGTGGTGCCTATGAGGCAAGTCGGGTTCGTTTCTACGTCTCGGGCGACTTATTTTCCCGAGTACAAAACTACGCCGTGGCACCCGTCCCGCTGTCTGCCCGCGGTTGAGTGGCATGCGAAATCAGCTAAGATGTAAACAAAACAAAAAAAAAACATCTCGGGCCATCTCCACTAACGTGAAGCCTAGGGAGGAGCCAAGCGCGCCGTGTATAAGTGTATTTTTGGCGCCTTGGCGTTTTTGCCAAACGAAATGAAACCGTTGGGGGGGGGGGGGGGAAGGGGCATTCAGCTTTGCTTTAAAAGTCTCGCGTCTTTGAAGCACGAAGCGTTCTAGCGCGAGGCGTAAACGAGTGTCCCGGTGTATTTTAGTACGCTTACGAAGCGTTCCAGCGCGATGCGTAAACGAGTGTCCCGGTGTTTTAGTAGCGCGAGTACGCGAGACGACGGTTACAACGACTACATTAGACGCCGACAGCCCGAGCCCTTAAGGCGCTTCGCCCCTAAAACAGAGCATGCTGAATCCTCGTTGGGTTATAAATGCCGCCATCACCCAAAACACAGAATTTATAGAACACATGCGGGACGAAATAAGCGTTTAGAATCCCTCACGATCGGTTTGAACGAGTGGGAATCTTTGAAAGTTAAAATTAAATAATTTGCGCACAATAGTTAGGCGTGAGGCTGCGAGAGGATTGGCGGACCAAGAACGACTCATGTCAACGCTCCGAGTTCTCATAGAGGTGGATGAAGAGAGGACACGGGAATTCCGTGATGACATCCGAGTAACAAAGAAAGAGCTGTTCAAGGAATTAGAGAATCGCTATTGGGGTTCCTTGGTCCTCAGCAGGGGGCAGGGAGTTGATTACCAGAAGCAGTCCTCTAAAGTCTTCCGCACACACGAGAGAGAGAATTCCAGCCGGAAAAGCATCACTGATGTCCACCACCGAGGTCAGCTCTCACGGGGACCACGGGAAGCTGCAAGCGCTTTTGAGGCCTACTATTCCCGCCTTTTCCAATTCCAAACTGCATTAGACCCCGTTCCTGAGAACTTAAACTCTTACTTAGCTACAAAAAATTTATGATGACTTAAGAGAAGCAATCAACTCTCCAATAACGGCAGCCGAGGTAGAATCCACAATAAATAGACTTTCCAAAAACAAGTTGGCAGGTCCATACGGGATTATTTCAGAATTTTATCAAGCGGTTAAAACAGTTATGCCCAATCCTCGCTACAGACTTCGAGGACACGCTTCCAAGACAGCTACGACCCCCTTCCATGCGGAACAGCCATCTGATCCTCTTGCTGAAAACACCACAATCTTGCTCAACCCCAAGCACCTCGGATTTGCGGCCGATCTTCCTTCTGTCTTCGGAGTATAAAATCCTGGCTCGGATGCTCGCTCAACGGCTCCATATCGCCTTTAGTGCGGTGGTAGGCCCACACCAGACATGTGGCTTTAACGGCCGAACTCCAACTTGCACTGCATGAGAACCACATACGAGGCGGGAGAACTAGGGTTTGTTCCGCTGGCTGTGATTTAGCTCGGCCTCAGGAAAGCCTTTGACAGGGTACAACGACCGTTTCTGCTCACACTTCCATGGCACTGTGGATTAGGAGACGCCATTTTGGAGGGGATTCAGATTTGCTACATTCAAACTACCACGGGAAAATCTTAAATGGGCAAGTAGGAATCCCCATCGTGGTACAAAACTCGGTTCGGCAGGCATCTCTTATGTCTCCACTGCTTTTTTCCCTTTAATTGGAGCCTGTGTGCCGCATGGTGGCCGCTTCCAAGGGAATTGAAGGTCTTGTAATAGGCGGGCTGTAACTCCGAGTTCTCGCATATTCCGACGACGTTACCCTTGTCTGCTCAACCGCCACCCGAGTTGCGACAGTGCTCAAACTGGCAGCTTTGCCGTTTCTCCGGTACCCAGCTGAACCTTGAAAAATCAGAGGGGGCCGGATTGGGGAGCTGGGAATGCAAACTACGCAAGTCCTTCAACATACGGTGGTCTGACCGCGTTGAAGCATATTTAGGTGTCAAGCTTGGCGTGGGCCAGGCGGTGGCGCCCCGGTGGAAACCGAAAGTTGACGCTGCAAAAAGGAAGCGTCACCCATGTAGGAACCGGAACGTATCAATTTACACTAGGTCCCTTTTGTGCAACACGGTGGCTTACCCCGCGATCTTCTACGCAGCGCGCACTATCACTGTCGATGTCGGCTTCGTACTTAGGCTACACCGGTCGTGGGCGGTCACAATACGAACCGGTGCACCGAACAAACCTCTTCTAAAACGTGGAGGGGGGAAACATTGGACTGATTATTGTAGAACTCAAGCTCTCAGTCCAGCGCTTCTTATATTTCCGCCACCAGGCTGACCAGTTCATTCAACCTGCTGTCCAATGCTTAGGACGTCGGTTGAATGAACGGTTGACGTCCTCCATTTGAGGCCGCCATCCATTTACGTCGATTATGGCTTCCGCATCTCCGGGTTCTACAAGGAGATAGCGAGCGCGGTGGCTTCACTGCAAACGCTGCTTTCGTGAGAATACCTGCTCGCTGTAAAGCCGCGAAAGCTGTACTGGGATTTGATAGAAAAGACACCGCCACCATCCCTGTACCGTCAGCCTTCGGCCCCTCAGGGTGGACACGAAGTGCTGAAGCGAGTTAAGCAATCGCTCATTCCAGTCGGAACGGACTTTTTTTTCGCTTCCACGCGGCAGTATTGCCAGTCATGGCCCGCCAGCAGGAGAGGGCTTCCTTCTTCCTTCCCCGGGGACAGGTGCCTCCTATGTGGAAATCGGGAGACCCCCGAACACGTTTTTTTCCACTGCAACAAGGCCATTTATTTCCACGACTAAATCCAAACGTGCTTCCGTACCTCGTGGAACGCCACGTGGCCGAGCCTAAAGTTTCTATGCGTGGAAGCGGATCACCCCGTTGCCCGTGACTGCGCCTGTCGCCATAGGCCTCCACTCCCTCTGGAAAGCCACGACAGAGGCAGTTGAGTGCGGCCTCCACCCACAGCCAGAATGGCGACACTTTGTGCGTAAAATAAAATGGGCAGTTCGCGCTCTTGGGACACCAAGCTCGGACCCCTAACTGCGACGAACTCTCATACGAGGAAGTCATGCACTGAAGCGCATTAAGGCAAATTAGGAGAGGCGCAGTCTGGCAAACTTCTAAACCCATAAAAACAAATAAAACTCGAGCACTCAACCGGCCAGCACATCCTTGCCTTATACGATCAATCCCTCGTTTCAGTTCTATACGCAAGAGAGATTAGCGCCGGCCTTTATCTTCCACAGAATTCATTTAGCCTTTGTTACGGTAAAGCCTGTGATGCCGTTGTCATCGTTCTTACTTCTTTATTTCGTGTTTTTCTTGCTGGATTTATGTACATTGTCATGTCACCATATGTATACCCAAAAATGTAACAGACACATCCGCTGTCAGAGACGCTGCTGAATACTGCGTAACCCTCTGCATAACGTCTACATTTATGCGTTAATAAAGTTATTGCTGCAAAAAAAAAAAAACAAAATCACGGCGGTAGCCGAGTGGGCAAGACGACTGACTCTAACTACAATGATCTACCGGACACAGGTTCGAATGCCGCCGATGCCGGTGATTTATTTTTTTTTTTGTACTGTTATACTGATTTTTGAGAAACGCCGGAATCAACTAATTGCTAAACAGCTTCGCTGTTAAAAGGAAGAACACCGATCCAGAGAACGTAGCGTTGTCCTGAAGAACAACGCAAACTGATTTGTAATTCAGTACAATCGTTATATATTTTCATAAGCTAAGCCAACTTTTGCTTATTGAAAAATATAAAAATAAATATTGTGAGCATTCGCGGCGTTCTTTTCATGTGATAAGTAGTGCAAGCGATATCATCACTATCACGGTCAGTGTGAGCGCCGAGGGGTAGCGGCCCAACCTCTTGTACTCCTGTCCCATCGTCATTATCATCTGTGAATAATCGTCGTCGTCATTGTTGTACTCGTGTTCTCCGGAACGTTCGGTCCGAGCCGTCTGATAAATGTCATCTCAGAGAGCTTGTCCCTCGCTCTCTCAATATATGCTTATATGAATATAAAAAAGTAAACCTGAATCTTGCGACTTATTTAAATCGTACAGTAATGTAATACTCGTGGTCAAAACTGACACATGAGAATCAAACTTGCACAAACTAAGCCAAGTTTTGCTTTTCCTCAGTCTGATAATATAAAACAGTAAACTTCATTCTCACAAGTTATGGAGGTCGTATATTATTATACTCAGGATCTTTAAAAACTAGCATATAAGAATCAAGTTATTTTTTATTGCTGTCAGTAATCATTTGGCATTCTTTATTGTTTCCACAGGGTTTGCAAGCTTCTTGGAATTGGGTAATCTCTCACTTTGTGGACCGCAAAATTGCACAAACTTCTTTAAAACCAACGTTACTTGCAACGGCACCATCACTCTTCTCATTCCAAGCACAGGCAACGCATCCTCGGTAATGCACCTGTCCCATGTACTACGTTTCTTCATTGTGTTAGGAGAAAAAGTGATAGCAATCATGTTTTCAACAATTAGGCACTTTACGGCAAAAATTCAATCAACATGCCTGATGAGGCTGGCAAATGAGGAGGTTTTATGTGGATGCACTTGTTTTAGGTGTTTACGACACCAAATGTAAACAAAGCTTTCGAAGTTCATGGAAACGCTCGCGAATTTTTGTGCCGCGCATATTACGGCACAGAATTAAATTCATACCGAATACATTCATTTTTGTGACTTTTACCATACGTTTATTCCTTGCGCCAAGTTACCACCAACTTAGATATTTTGGTTTTCTCACATGACGTTTTTGTGGGTCTGGTCCCGAATCTCCGAAGCTTACTGTGTATTTGTAAGAATAAAATACAGTGCTACTACGGGAAAGCCCACAGTTTGACGCCCTAATTTTCATAAAGATGACATTACCCATACTTGCGAAACAATTCTGAAGTGGGTGTTGGGACAGGCTGCGGATAGGCTGCATAGATGAGACTGCTAATAAAAGAGGTCACGTGTTTTGATTATCATCTCTTGATATGCCATTTAAATTTTGGCCAAGACGGTAAAATGGATGCTGTGGTAGCGCGAAGGTAAGTCCAGCAGTGTTTGCCAAGTGTACTAACAGCAAAATTTACCCTTTCCTATTCTAGCGCAGCCTTTCGGGGAGCTTCTGTGGTTTTCGGCATTTTACATAAGCTTTAGTATATTCGCTATTGTGAACGAAGTTATGTAGTATACGAAACGACATTTCGACCATGTTGCAACTCTTCCACCCCTTTATTCGAAGACCACGCTAAAACTATGAAAAGCACTCACAATGCGGTCGCTTTTAGTTTGGTAACACAAGCCCACGAATTTTAGAGAAAGGCAACAATCCTACTTTGAGGAAATACATTTTCTAGTCCTGTATGAAACAGCCGGGCTCTTTTTCACCATGAATAGACATCTAAAGGCTCGCAAAATGGTGTATCTTACCGGCGGGGAAGATCACACATGAGCATGAACAGAAATCCAAACACTTGTATAAGGATATGTGACTTTATTTCTTGCGAAGTTAGTAGGCGGCCACGCATTTCCTGAACAAGAATACAATCTAACTGCAATGAACGCTGCTAAAAATAAATTGTAAAAGCGTTTGAAGCTGAAAAATTAGGCAACTGGAATGCGGCTGAAATCAGTCCGTGCTGCCCCAACTTTAAAGCCATATCGACATGGAATGACCTTGTTTGCAACCTATGAACATAAAGAGCATCATGCGCTCAGTCTTTTTGGTAATGCCGCAGCAGTGAAGTTCTAGAAGGACATACTAAATGGTGATGTTACGCTCTTCATAAGGGGTGTCTTGGTGGTAGGGAAAGGGCAGTTTGTAAATGTCATAAGACGGCTTATTAATTTTTCACAATTGCCAAAGCGGGAATGTGCCGGTTATGTTCAATTCGTTATATATCACAGGCAGCGCCTAAAGTAAGCCTTATTAGGAATTTGCGGGTTAATTTTTTAACTGTAAATCAAATTTACACGCGCGCCAGCATGTTTTTTTGCTGTTATCGTGTGCCTGCTTTATTATTGTTTGTAACTACTAACGCCGAAATTTCTGTTTAAACATCTTTACGCAGTGCGTAAAGAATACGAATTTCTGCACAGCTGGAACAACGGCATCGGTATGTATGCAAACTTTTTGAGATTGTACATTATAAGACAAATACGCCACAAAAGTTTTGCGCGAGAAGCCTATCGTGACGAATCACGGCTGGTTTTGGTTTGTTTCGTCAATTTATTATTGTCGTTGTTTATGGCGTCGTCCTATTTGTGGATCTGGTTTTAGTACATGTTTCAAAAGCGTTTTGGTTATCACAAACAGCGCGAACACAAATATATGTAGGGAATACTTTAAGGAATAAAACTAGTGCCATGACTTATACGTATGAACATTGCTCAGTGCAAGGTAAACTTTGGGCGTATTTGATACAAAAACATAAGAGATAAAGAGACTACCGCTGTTCTTAATTAAAATACACTCTAGGTTAGCTTTTAGGAACACAAATTGCAAAAGCGATCTAAAATGGCGTTTAAAAAAGATGAAACAAAAGCAGAACATACAGAAAGCCTACTTGCTTGAGCTGTTCCAAGCTCAAAGAAAAGCAAATTGTAAATTCAGGACATTGTTTCGCCTAGTCGGAAGGGGACCGTTGTCTAGGCGACGTGTCAGACACATGCGCTAGGCTGCTGCTGTCAGTAATTCTTTCAGGAGATTGGGGTTGCTGTGGGCACTGCTTCGGTTCAGTTAATTTTACTTGTTTAAGCGTTGTCATTGGCCTGTACTTGGCAGATGATGTGCCTAGTCAAAATAGCTCCTAATCGAAGTAATAACATACATACTTGTTTTTATCAAGGCCATCGATCCCTCGCGGCAGGCATCTTTGTGGGATTTATTTATTTTATGCCTCGACACCACTTAGCTACCCTTGGAGTAATCTCCTTTGTTTTAGTGTAACCGGTACGTTCTCTTAGCAGGCTTCTGTGTTCGCTTGAAGGTACAGAGCTTATTAATTTTATTGTACTGTACCCGTGCTTTCATTTAAATCAACAGGAAAATAAACCACTGGTACCGTTCGGTATATCGTGAGCGAAATAGACAACTAAGAATTTTAACTACGAAACATGCTGCTATTCCTGTGAAAATTACAGTGAATAATAACAGCTCGGGCAATTTTTACCTATCTTTAAAGACGAAAATACTCGAATTAATATTAAAATGATGGTTTAGCAAAAATGTTTATTCTTACGTATATCAACTCCGAATTATTTTTAGTAATGGTAGAATTTGCCTTCTTTGGCTGTCGAGTAAGAATTTTAAAACAGTAGAACTTCCGTTATGTTGGCGCATTTAACGCCAGCATACGTCAAATAAGAGACACACAGGTTGGCAAGGCCTAAGCTGTAGCCACGTGACATCGGCCACTTGTTAAAAATAACGTGGAAAATTCCCGTTTAAGCAATAAAGTACAGCCGGATTTGAAGCTTTATTTAAGTGGCAGTAATATGACTAATGGTTTTTTTTCTGTTTTCAGCCACAAGGTGTAAATGACTTCACTGAAGCGATTGACGTGAGTAGGATTTAAGATTTACAGGTTTTGGTAGCAAGCCACCTTGTTTGAACAAAAAAAAATGCTGTAGAACAAATATCTACAAATCGCATAACGCATAGCCTTCGGCGCCATGTTCACTGCAATTCTTTAGTTTTCATGTCTGATTTCTACATTTTTCAAACTTAAGTGGTGGGATCGGAGGTAAATAATTGAATCTCGTACTAAATAGAAATGTGTTTATTTCTAACATGCGGAGCTTATAAAGAAACTTGCACATGCAACTTGCACATTATGTGCATCACGACAGCGTTACAAAAAAAAATGAATTTAAGGGCTACGAAAAAAGCATTGCGCATTGAAGTGTACTTTTGTCATATTTAGTACAAATTTTGTACAAATGTTTTCAGGAATTAAGGCGTCTATTTGATAAAGACACTTGAAGAGCAAAGCACAGTTATCTTAATTTGTGGAACCAATGCAGTGCAAAAAACTTTACCTTGACTTCTAGTTGGTTGTTATGAATAAACTACTAAACAATAAATGTATTCATAAAAGGGAGTTACATAGGCTACATCAGAGGGTAGCTGAGTAAGGGAAGTTTGTTGACGAACCAACCAGTCTTCTCTGCGCAAATTCGAGCATGGCAGAAATATTTCCGTTGTGATGTCATTGTGGTGGGTTTTCCAATCCACAATGGGACGTTTTGTTTACTGCATGTCGTACATTTACCAATTCGCTGAAATATTTTTATTTCTACTTTGTAGTAACGAAAAAAAAAATGCTTCAACATTTTTTGCTGGCCGATACGATGTGTAAAGTATATTTTTACTGCGTGATTGCATCACCTGGAAAAGGATCCTCAGTAGTTCGATTTACTTTCAACTCTCACCACATTGACAAAACTGAAGCCATCAGTTTACCTCTTTAAAATAAAAGAGGCAAACTGATTTTAATTTAATAACGAATTTATTATTATTTAATAACGATTTACTAAACGAATTTAATAATAAATTCGCACTGTCTGAGATGATTACGTGTCAGTGGTAAATGCAGCGATTTGAGGATTATCCTGCACCGGAATGGTACCGACCATGTGGAGAAAGTTGGGTTCTCCCAACTATTCGCTGTCGTCTCTTGTAGCCTCTCACAGCCGTCATCGCTTAGTAAGAAATCCCAATTGTACGATGCGGGAGGCAGAGGCAAATACTGCCCTATTTTTGCAATTTTGTTGCACTAAGTAACTATAAAGTAGAGTTGTTTGGATTGATCGAGCTGGTTCGATTAAAAAAAAATTCGCCAGGAATTTAGGGAATTATCTACTGATGCGTAGCATTCTTACGGCGCTTGTCTTGAGTATGAATATTTACAGTCAATATTAAGTAACAAAAGCCTGATTAGGGCTAGTTGGTTGTACATACTGAATAATTAGAGGCGCTAAGCAACGGGGACCTACGTGTTTCTTCGTGTTTCTTCTGGTCCCCGTTGCTTAGCCTCTAATTATTCAGAATTACAGTCAATTTTTTTGGTTTTTCCAAATCCTGTCCGACCGATTATCTCCATTTACGCTATTATAACGATTCCAAGTGGAACATTCGCGAAATCTGAATTATTGTGTAAATGCAGGGGGTCATACGGTCTGCCATGTTGCGTAATTGTGTAATGTTTTTCTTATTTTTTTAGTTTTCCAAAAATTCGTTCGACCAATTATTTCCATTTACACTGTTAAAGCGATTAAACTTGTAACTTTCGGGAAATCTCCATTATTGTGCAAATGCAGGGCGTTAAACTGTTCGCGATTTTCTGTATTTTTTTATATTTTTTCTTATTTTTCTAGTGTTTCAACATTTGTTTCTACCTATTATCTCATTTACGTTATTATAACGATTACAGGTTAAGCTTTCGCGAAATCGGTATTATTGCGGAACTAGCATGCGTTATACGTTCTGCCGTTTTGCCATTTTCTGTAATTTTCAATATTTTTCCTTTTCTAGTTTTTCAAAATTTCGTGCGACCAGTTATCCCCATTTACGTTATTATAGCGATTACAGGTGGAACTTCCGCGATATCTGAATTTTTGTGCAAATGCATCGCGTTACAAGGTCGTGGCTGTGGGGGTACTCGGCAAAGAATACTGCGCATAATAGCTATAGAAAGCACTGAACCGTCGGAGAAAATGGGATTATATTTACCAGCCTTTCGTACAATAACTCTACCTAGCGGAAATTTACACTTGTTTAATTAGTTTCTATTTTCCTGCCTTTTTCTTTAGAGTGACGTTCGTAAGCCCTCCCAATTTTAAAAAGCTTTCATATTCAACTAATTCATTTAAACAATTGCTGCGCTGATACGTTACCAATGTGCTCTCTTTGAATTATTATTTTTCGTTCTCTATTAAAAATAGGGCAATAATTATGGCTACATTTTCTCCAAAGATTGTCTCGGGCAACAAAAGAAAGAACCAACTGGTAACTTGGGAGCATGCAAGCGTGAACGGAATATATGGTAGTCTAATTTGAATTACAAACCACGCCACCTAACCGCTCTAAAAGCGCCGAAAGCACCAATGACATCCTCTGTTTAAGTATAATCATCGTGTTACAACTGTATCGGTCAGCTCACCTTGAAAGTCACACGTTTGAAAACGCCCAAAACTGTAGGTCGCAGATTAAATAAAGACGTATGCAATTGTGAAGGTTGATATAGTATAAACAGAAATGTATACAAAAGAGTTGATGAGACAGCTCAGTGATTGACGAAGTTGCCATGCAAACAGGGAGAAGTCATTGCCTGAGCCAGTTGTGAAGCACCTTCGACATACGGAGAGTTCTACGAATTTCTTTACATCGTCGTCTACGGTAGCGGTATCCCTCCGCTCGTTTCACCAAGTATGCCGCCACGTCACTGGACACCGTGGGTTGTACAAGTAGCTGTTTTGAAATTCCCGTTTGCCATCGAATATTTATGATGCCATCGAATTTTATGAATATTTATGAGGGGAAATTTTTTTTCAATGAACGCGCGCACGCGGCAACACAGGCACACCAAAATGTCTGCGCCCATGGCTATTCCGGGGCAAACGTCACGTGACGCGGTTCGACCAATGACCGCTGTCGGCGGCATCCAACAATGAGAGAAAAGAGTGCCGATACTACGAAACCTGATCCAGTCCCTGTAACTGCGACCTTCTTGCTATGGGTTACCTCAAGTCGAAGCGGAGGCTGAGGTGCCCTTCGCAAAGCGTTTTAACGCGCTTCGCCGCCGCTTGAAGGCGTTATAAAATTTCCCCGCATTTCCCCGAGGGGAAGAATGTGAAAGTGCGAATGCATGAGTTGAATTTGCGCGGTTCGGTAATGTTCGCGAAAGAGAGATCGCACACACACACACACAACTACAAAGAAAGAAACATGCATTTATTCACAGACACCTATTTGTGTTGTCGTTGTACTTGATTGCTAGAGCGGATCTCAGCTTTGAAATTTCGTGTCAGTACTCCTTTAAGCGGGTGCATTAGCCCTTCTCACGCCCGATTCCTGGCCAATCCCCCACGTGGGTATGTGCCATGCACAGACACCTATTTGTGTTGTCGTTGTACTTGATTGCTGGAGCGGATCTCAGCTTTGAAATTTCGTGTCAGTACTCCTTTAAGCGGGTGCATTAGCCCTTCTCACGCCCGATTCCTGGCCAATCCCCCACGTGGGTATGTGCCATGTCAGCGGCCAGGCAGCGCGCGCCAATCTCCCCCCGTTGCCAAGGAAGACGAGGAGATTCCTGGCCAATCCCCCACGTGGGTATGTGCCATCTCCCCCCGTTGCCAAGGAAGACGAGGAGCGCGCGCACCCGCAGCTGTTGCTATGTGGACGGACGGCGGTCAACGGAATTCAGGGTCGCTTATAAAGTGCATTCGCACTTAAAACGGAGCGAGAAACGAATGTAGGGCCGACTAGGCAGCTAGAGAGGATGGAAGCCGAATGGCGGCAACGAAGTGGCAACACTGGTGGACAGAAAGGAAACGGCAGGAAGCCAATGCGCTGCTATAGCAAGCAGACGTGACCATTGATACGGTCACAACGCAATGTCAGTTTGGGCCGGTGTGCGAGAGGAATGCAAGAAACACCGTGTTTTGCTCGCTTCGAAAGCCAAAATGAAGCGCGTGAATCGGGCTAAGGCTTATGTCCGCAAGAGAGAGGAAATAGGTGTTCACGCATCCTAAGTATCCATGAGTGGATCCTGCAGTATGTTTGAAAAAAAAAAACGGAAACATTTTGAGGTGTGTTTTTTCGCCCTTGTACCGTCAAAAGATATATACCTCTATCACACAACCTCATCTTCCGAAGGATATTTGACTACGACTTGAATGATTTCACTTGAACTAGAATTTTCGCCCTAAGAGTGGGACGACATCTTACCGTGACAGTCATTTAGTATACGTTGTTTACCCATGGTTTGAGTTGCCGAGTCTTAATATTTTTGTTTACCTACTTCACATGTCAACCCGCCGCGGTGGCTCAGTGGCTAAGGCGTTGCGCTACTGAGCACAAGGTCGCGGGTTCGATTCCCGGCCGCGGCGGTCGCTTTCCTGATGGAGGCGATAAGCGAAAATGCCCGTGTGTACGAGATTTACGCGCACGTTAAAGATCCCCAGGTGGTCAAAATTAATCCGGAGCCCTCCACTACGGCGCGCCCATCGCCTGCGTTGCGTCGGCGCGTTAAACCCTACAATCAATCAACTTCACGTGTCTGACTGCGCCACACAGTACGAAAGAGATGCCGCGTATAGTTCACAAATGTACCGCATATAAATGTACCGCATGTAATTATACATTTTCCTCCCAAAATGCACCCACTATCTTTCCCATGACAGACTTGGTTCTTACGTCCGTTTTACTGTTTACTTGCAGTGCCTGCTTCAGCAAGTTGCCAGTCCCCAGCAGCTGGGGAGCATATTCTCCGGAATAGCTTGCCAACTTCGCCAAGGACTGAGCGGACTGAGCTCCATGGCCGGACCCTTTTCTGGCCTCGTAACAGCGTTCACCACTTTCTTGCTGTTCTCCTTTCCGTCCTGTAAGTTTTACTGCACTCGAGAAGCATGCACGCCGATCGTGAAGCTACTACATAATTCGATATTTCACGTCTTACTCCACGACGGGCCCACGACATACGCCAAGCCATTCAACTTCTAAGACGCATTGCATAGTAGAGATAATGTTGGCCGTTAAAACTGCAAGGGGTACAAGGGGATTGTATGGCGCACCTTGTTTAACCAGCAACTGCGTTAAACCAGCAAACTGCGTTAAAGTTCCAGCAGTTGCGCAGATTGCGATAAATACGCCAATTAAGGCGGATGAGTCTGTAGTCTGAACGCGGCCTTACTGTGGCGCGAAATGGGAAAGCTTATCAATATTTCTTGCGTTCTTTCGTTTACAAACTTTTTATGGACTCTAACGTAGCTGATCACTGCCTTACCACAGACTAGTTCTTTGAAATTCAACAAACTTGCATTTTGTACTCGGGCTTCTTTAACTCATAATATAAATTAAAGGGATGGCATGGTCATTTCTGGCTTCCTAATACTGCTTTGACGAGACGGCGTTCATGACCTGATATTCAGGTTCTGGTATATTGCAGGGCCATAACGGCGTAACCGTGGAACTGTCGGCCCTTAAAAGCACGTTTACAAGCAATTTTTAGCGTGGCCCTTTTGTTTCATCGTACACAATGGGTTTCTACGTCACCGCAAAAAAATTCATGACAGCACCGCGTTCTTATATGCTGACATAAATCGTTACATCAACGCCAAAACATGGCAAACCGTCGTAATAAAAAATAAATCAGGTGTATTACGGACGCTTTATTACGCGCGCAGTCGCGCGCAGTGGGCAAACAGCGGACGCCTAGTATTGTAGTTATATCGTGCGTGGCCTCCGAACGTCATGTTAAATTTCTTTATCTCGAAGATTCCAGATTTGTAGACCTATTTTGGAGTAAATATTCACCCCGAAACTGTCACTAACCCCAACGCACAAATTGTGTTTAGCACCCTAGAAGATGCTATCACACGATGTAAAACCTGTTGCACATTGAAACTGGTGTTCTTCTGTGAAACATGGTTAATTAGCGCGGTAAGACGGGGTAATAAGAAAAGACCACAGAGGAGTAGCGTTAGTCCTGTGTGGTCTTTTCTTACTGTCCCCTATGACCGCGCTTCTTAACCATGTTTCACAGTTCGAACCAACTAGCCCACATTTATGTGTTGACGTTCTTCTTCCCGTTTTCCAGGCAACAGCGGCTAGCTTTGATGTGAATGTTTACTCAAACCCGGTGCCTGCTACAAAGAAGTCTTCAAGGGAATAAATGAGGAAGTATTCTGGAAGAATAAAACGATATTCATTCTAGATGATGTGCCCTCAATACTCTGACCATTCATGATTTCCTGTGAAGCCAGCGATCAGGAGTCATGGCACGGCTTGGCAAAAGCCTTTTCGCGATTTCGGCTGTACGTTTTAGCTTTGAAAACACAACCCATATTACGCTGACAACTTGGCTCTCCTTGTGGGTGCGCTTCCTTGTGGCATTTTATTTATTTATGCAAGACACAGGTGCGTAGTCGCGAATGAAGTAAGGGGGAGGGGCAAAATTACGAATTAAGGTAACAACGGAGCAGCAAGAACAGAAAGTGCCCGAATACATAATGCAGAAAATAACACACGAGGAGGCAAAACGCAGTATACACAATGCGAAAAAAGTACAAAAAACTGCACAAGTCAACGAACCTCAAAGAAAGGTGGAAAACCGTGGTGTTATAACTTTTGTAAGTACGCGCGAATATAATTTAATATAAAGAAACCCGCAAAAGTCATAGCCACAAGTGCACTGTAAGGACTAGTACATATTGCCAAACGCCAGAAACAAACTAGAAAAAAAAACAAGTGCAAAAATATAAAGTTGGTGAAGGATTACAGTGAATAATAGTTAAACACGAGGCATTGAAAAGTTGCATGACCTGTAAAGGGTGCTGTGTTACATGAAAGGATGCCGTTGCATTCATGAGCGGAGCAACTTCTCAGTGTTCCTCAACGACTTGGGGGCCGCAATTAAAGAAATTGTATGCAGCTACCACTGCGAAGTTGGTTTTTTTTTAACTCTGTGGGATTCAGTACTCCAGTGTCTCTAGGGGAGATTGTCTAGAAAATATTTGAACCAAAGTTTCTCCAACCACTTTGATAAATGCACTTTCAGGGTACATGTTTGGACTTGTGCAGCGGCCACACGCATAAAAGCTGTGTGCCCTAGGAGCCTTCAAATTTCTTTTCGCTAGCTGAACGCATGTCTTGCGATACGGTGTTAGATAAGGACACTTAAAAACAGGCTGAACATGTACGAACAATATGGCAAGGAAGCACCCACACAGGGAAACGTGTTATAACTCTTTATATTGAACTCTTTATAATGAAGAAATATTTATTAGTTCAAAGAGAGCTATGTGATCGCGGTCGCTAATACAGGATGCCATTTTATCTGGCCAGCTTAGCCGTGGGTGGTTCAGAAGACTAATTTTGGCGTGAGGTTGGCACCCCCGAACTATGTGTAAATAGCACATGTTTTAAGCAAAAGTTTCTAGGCCACTCGTAAGCTTTGTGGACCACAAATACAGTCAAACCTGGATGCAACGAAGTTGACAAAAGTTCGCAATTTTTCGTTACATCCAGGTTTTCGTTACATGCAGGTATCGAGGTAAGAAAGGAAGCCAAAATGCGAGAAATAAGTGAAGGTGAACTCTCCCTTCATGGATTTATTTCACAGCGAAAAACTGCATGAGTTACGCCATCTGCTTTCGCACAAGCTGAGGCACTACACGGTGCTCCGAAGAATCAAGGTCACCTACACCCGTATTAACAAATGTAACTTAAGTATCACTGTTGCCTTTTCGCACTTTTCGGCGCCTTAACGTGTTACAAGAAGCAAGCTTATGCTGAAAGTCTGCCTTTTTGCGAACTCGATGCTCCTGACCGCACTCGAGATTGTTAAGACGGTGCGAGCTGAGATACTATACCGGGCAGCAACATTATTCTTCCTCGCCAGCGGAGACGGCATTTTAAATTGCGCGCTTTTCTTGAAATCACGCAACTTCTCGTTTTCTAGCAACAGCACTCATCACTGACGAACCGATACCACAGATAGAAGTGGAGACGTGGGACTAAATGCCGACAGGACGGCCTAGCACCTCAAAACTGAAGTCTGGAACCGAAACCGCACTCACACGTGGAAACGCACGGTATAGTTCGTGGTGCCGGCGAAAAAAAAATGTGAAAGGTAGTTACTCTTGCTAGCTGGTGGTGTGTAACGCTACACAAGCAGAACCAGAAGGGATTGCTACGTTAGCCACGAAATTTGTGCTTGCCTCTCCATTCACCACCACCCCCACCCCTACCCCCACCATCGCTATCATCATCATCATGGCTAATTTCCTGTTAAGGCGATTCCAGACGTTTTTATTGCTGCTGGCCCCTTACGGCAGTGCTAGTATTTGGCAAATTAGCTATTCTCTCCTGCCGATTTTTGAGTAAAAGTGCAAAAAATAATGACTGATCAGTTCGGCGACTTCGTTACATCAAGTTTAACCACCGCGACGCTTCGTTACATAGAGGTCGCCAACACATGGGCTTAAATGGGACTAGCACTGGGGAATTCAAAAACTTCGTTGAATCCAGGAGTTCGTTACATTCAGGTTTGTTACATCCAGGTTTGACTGTAGCTCAAACAAGAAGTTAACCTTTAAATCTGACAATATTATTTTATGACAGTAAGAACGAAATTTGTTTTCTCTAACTTTCCAGCGTGAAACATTTCAGCCTCACTCGGGACATAACCTTGTTAAATGTTAAATGAATTTTTGGCGGCCTGCCCATTTCCGGCATGGCCTAGAAAATTTTGACAAAGGCTGTACCCACGTGGGGCCTACGTAGTCTGTACATGCGCCGAGATCTGTAAAATTGACTTCAGTCCTTAATAACAAGGGCTATATATAAGGTGTTCTGTATGGAAATATTACTCCACTATGACTCCCTTTATTGTTATCATTTTCGTCTACGACAAAATTCTGACACATCAATCGTTGCAGGCGTACAGACGGTTTTCTATCCCAGGTAAGGGGCAGACAAATTAGCGGCGTTATTATGAGCCCCTTACTGTTCGTGAAATAGCGACGATCAGTCCCAACGCATTTCAGCCCCCATCACCACTATTGAGCAATTTGAGCGACAATGTTCAAACGTTTTCCGGGAAACCTTCTACGAATATTTCTCCTCAAGGCGTAAGTAGAACGTCCGCATTTTCCTTGTTGCCAGAATACGGCTGTAGTCTGGCTCATCAAACAGGGTGGGTGCCTTTCTGTGGCACTAAGAAGCCCTGGGAAGGTTAGAGGCTATAGTATGACATCTGTATGCTTTATGTTAAGTAGTACGTGCAATGCTTTTATTTATTGGCACCGCTCTATATCATATTACTTGTTATTTTTTTTTTGCAACCAAACCGTAGGCAGTATAAAAGAGCTGTTTTATTACAAATAGATAGGTACTTTCAATGCATCGCTCAAAGATGAGTCGCGCAAGAAATTCAACAAAAAATGTCGAAGAAATATCACCTAAAACACGTCTGGCATTCAGTATAATCAAATTGGAAATAACCTTTCTACAAAATTCTGATTGATTGATTGATAGTTGGGTTTAATGCGCCGAAGCAACGCAGGGGATGGTGTGCGCCGTAGTGGAGGGCTCCGCATTAATTTTGACCAGCTAGGGATCTTTAAGGTGCGCCGAAATCTCGCACCCACGGGTATTCTGGCTTTTCGCCTCCACCAAAAAGCAGCCACCGCGGCCGGGAATTCAGCCCGGGACCTTGTGCTCAGCAGCACAACGCCTTAACCGCTGAGCCACCACGGTGGGTATTTCTACAAAACTCACAAAAGCGTACAAAATGTTTAATGGTATTTTCACGGCGACTCCCCTCTGACAGCCTTTAAAGTCGGCCTGACTATAGTACAAGAAGGCCTTGCGGGGAAACTAATTTTCCTGGAGGCAATTTAATAGGCATGTCTAACCATCAAGGACTTTGGAATTTCAATAGACATCTCCTAGGACTACAAAGCGCTATGAAGCAATCACCTTTAAGGTCGGCTTCACTAATACACACATATGCATTGTTGGGAATACATTTGCAGGGGTAATGTAGGAGGGCCAAAATATCAGTTTGAACGACCTAGAATGTTTTATTAATCGCTGTGTCTAAAGGTACGTCGGACGTACCCGCAAAGTTTCTTAAACCCACAAGCAGCAGCGCGAGAGAGCATCGGAATGCAAGCGGCAGCGTCCGTCTTCGCGCGTGGTTTGGGGTCGTTCCTTTCAGCGGAAAACAATCGATTTCTGTTTAACTTACGGTAATCGGTTGCCTTGAAACAAATTGCAAGCTATTTCTGTTCGCAAGCGCTCATCCATTTGCGGCTTGTTCGGATTTCAACGGGGAGATCGGGGATCTGCGATAGCTTTGTGTGAGTTAAATGAGGGAGCTCTGGTTACATCGCATTCAGTATTAGCATAATGTGGCTTGTCTGCGAGATCGGTGCGTGACGAGCAAGCGTTATCAACGCCAGAATTCTAGCGGCGCATTCCATTTCATTCGTAGCTCCTGTGGCTTGCGCAAGGGAGACCGGGAATGTGCGATAGCTGTTTTTTTACTCAAATAAGGGAGCTGTGGTTACATCGCTTGTAGCACTAGCATTATTGGCCTCGGCTCCAAGATCGGTGCGCAAAAAAACAAGCGCTACCAATGCTCAAATCTCTCAAATACGACCAAAAGAAAGCAAACCCGATACTATTCGTGGGCAGCCTCGGTTCACTGCTTTGTAGACTGCAGAGATGCTGTCTTTTTCTGGGACATTCTACAGCGAACGCTCAAAAAAGACATGGATATTACGCCTTTCTCTATCCGGTTTTTGCCATTCGACTATCCTGGTGAGCCACCTTATGACATGTTCGTGTTGATTGGTTTGTACAGTCTGTGGCAATGCCGCTTATGTGATAGGCATGCTGAGCCACCAAGATCAACTAAGTCTTATTTCCGAGAAACTGTGGCATTTGTACATAGTGTGTATAGTTCGCTTGACCAACCACCTGACTGGTTCCCTCTTTTGAACGCTTGTGTGTGTTTGCCTGAATTTTGATGTATATTTGCTTCTCATAACTTCAGGGTATTCTTTTGTTTGCGTGTATTCGTCGTACTGCAATGTCATGAGCGTATTTTCCCATGTAATAAAGAAAAAAAAAAAAGGTTTGTACACTCAATTCTTCGGGGCTCCTCGTCTCCCCGCGTAGTCGAGCGGCTGTTTTGAAAGTCCGTGGCTCGAATCCTGGCAAAGCCGTGTTATTTCTTTTTCTTTTTTTTTTTGCGGCGAGGGTTCGATCGTTTTTCTTTTTTACAGGGTACAAACAGGGTGCCAGCGTACCTTGCCTTTCAACCGACAAATGACGTTCGACGGTAACCTCAGTATCAAGGCAGCACTGAAATTTGTTTTACGTGCAGTCGGTACGCAATATGAAGGTTAAATCAAATAGCAAGTAAAGAAGTTGTGCGATGCGCGTCTTCGTTTATCATTCTATTTTATTTTGTTCTGATTTGACCATGATGGCTCGAGATACATTTCGCAGCATTGCAATATTTCCCCGCCAACATACTTAGCAATAAATGAAGGCGCGAAGTAATTTTTTTTTTGCTAAAGTTGAAGTCTTAATAATTGCAGTCCAAGAAGCGACAATAACTGCTCATAAACGACTTCCACAGGGTGTCATACGTGTCCAGCAACGCCCGCCAACGCAGCGACTGGCACCCGACTTCGCCAGTCTCATGCGGTTACTCGCCCTCTCCTGGGGGTCCG